>NC_090694.1:10046816-10145561 GCF_013368605.1 Nyctibius grandis
TACTAGTACGGCTGCTGTGGTATGGGTCTCAGAAAAGCAATGGAGGAAGGTCACATACACGGACAGCAATTCAAGCGTGCAACACCTAGAAGCTAAGGCAGTGTCATTGGCAGTGCAGATGGAACCCAATCAACACATTAACATCGTCACAGACTCCATTTTCGTTTGGAAATTGGCACAAAAATGACTACTGCAGGGTACACTGGTTCAGCCATAGCCTGTATGCTAGAGGATGCGCTACAGCAGCGCCAACAAACATGTTCAATCATCCACGTTAACGGACATCAATGCTATCCAGGCCCCTTTACGGAAGGCAACGCGATGGCGGACAAAGCAGCGAATAAGACATGGACACTATCTGAAGCCAAAGATCTCCACGGCTTTCTGCATATCGGAGCACGAGCGCTCGCAAAATGCTGTGGCATCCCTCTCGCAGGCTCGAGAGGTCGTTGCGACCTGCCCGTACTGTCAGCATTCACTGTTATGGAGTGCGGGGGTCAACCCCCGTGGACTGAAGCCTAACGGCATATGGCAATCAGACTTCACCCTATGTCCTCAGCTCAGACCTCAACCATGGCTGGCAGTCACAGTGGATACTTACAGTATGATGATTGTGGCCACCCCGCATCGGAAACAAACAGCACGCTCCATTCAGCTACATTGGAATCTTGCAATCGCTTGGCTAGGCCTACCTGTCGAGATCAAAACTGATAATGGCCCCTGTTTTATTGCTCATACCACACGTCAGTGGTGTCAGCGGTGGGGTATCACGCTCAAACACGGCATTCCGTATAATTCTACCGGGCAGGCCATTGTAGAGCGTGCTAATCAGACGCTAAAACACAGAATTAAGATTCTTGGGGAGGGGGAAGGATTCCCAGACGTAATTCCTGTCAACTCCCAATCTCACATTTTACATCGCCCTCTTTATTCTTTAAATCATTTTGCCCGGGGAGACCAAGAGCGTGCCCCAATTGAGCGACATTGGGGTCCAGGGGTGCCAGAAGTGGGCCCCCCAGTCAAGGTTCGGTTCCCTGGGACAGCGGAGTGGGAAACAGGTTGGGAGCTGCTACATCACGGGAGGGGGTATGCCGCCATCAAACGGGATGATGTTATACAGTGGGTCCCTACACGCTGTTTGCGCCCTGATTTAAAACAAAATCCTAACCCGAAGTAATATGTACGCTGTCCGAGCTTTATGTTTTGCAGGAATACCTGTGGGGGAAGCCGAAACAGCACCAGCCTCGACCTTCGGAAAGGAGGTGTCCCGGCAGCACAGAGAGTCTGGTAAAGCGGCGGGGCGCCAAGAAAGATGAGGAACGGCGACCGTTGCTGAGTGAAACAAAAGCTTTGAACAATGCGCTCATGATTAGCTTGCTTTTGCTTTGCATCTCAGGAGTTGCAGGGGAATCTTACTGGAGAACCTGGGCTCGGGTACATAACCAGACACGGTACTGTCGAGGACCAAAGCTCTGGGGGGAACGTTTCCAGCCAGGGCGGAACACTACTGTAAATAGTTCCCTCGTTGTGGATGAAATAGATATAAGGGATACTCCTTTTTTGTCTGCAGCACCCGTTAGTAGTATTATTATGTAATGGTACTGTTCACAAATGTTTCTACCCAAGAGAGCCATATGGGTGGTGCATATTTGGCACTCTAGAACCCATGGGCATCTTCCTGAAACCTGAGAGACGAGGCAGTTGATTGTCTCGATGAAGGAAGAGGGACTTAGGGACATTGAGAGTGGAACTGGATGATGGCGAGGTAATAACCGGTGAGAACTGTTATGCAGGAGAGTTCTTGTCTTTCCCTGTCTGGAAAGGCGCTGCGGGAGTCTTTACGTTAGCTTTAACAGATCCAGGAACGTAATGTAATCCTCCAGAAGGCAGCGGATAGCTTGGTAGAAATAGCTAAGGAGGATCCAGTTAAATGGCAATGGCTAGCTGATATCGGAGCTAGTGTCTGGGGATGGCTAATGTCTTGGTTTTCTTGGGACAAACTCATAATAGTTGTTGCCGTTGTTGTTAGAGTTATTCTCCTAACATGTTTTGGTTTTCCTATTTTAGGATGTTGTATCCGCTAGTTACGCTTACGCTTTGACGCAAGGCACCAGAATCAGCAATACGCTTTACTTCGCATGACTTGAAGCATGGGGAGGGGGAAATGTAGGTAGATTAGGGTACGGCGACCGGAAAATCTTGCGTTGTAACGGAAAGGTAGGTGTGGCGAAAGAAGCAGGAAGTGCAAGTATCACGCGAGTTCATACGGGACAAGACGACTATATAAGGCTGTTGCGCAGTTAAATAAACGCCATTTGTTGCATCCTCACGTTGGTGTCAGTGCTCAATGGCCCTGGGGTGCGGATAGCCTCAGGCCAGCCAGCAACCGAAGGGAGCTTGCCGCAGACAAGCGGCAACAATATACCACCCAGGCAAGCAGACAACCATTGAGAGAGGTGTTAAGAATCTGAGGAAAATAGCTGTGCGGGAGCTGATTTTTTGCTGACCTGGATGACCCGCAGACACCACTAGATCCAGATGCACTCAGAGTTACTGGACCCATATGGGGCAAGTGGGTACTGAGTGCACCCCACCATGATATGCTAACACATTAGCATTACTTAGCTGGGTAGATGCTGACGCACCAATGGTGGGTGACATAGATAATCCGATGCAGCAATATGCGGACAATCTCTTTTCCTCCCCATGGGCCAGTATCTAAGCTGTGGAAAAACCATCTGACAAATCCACAGAACTGCTCAGGGAGATGTTGGAAAAATTGTCCCAGATGGAGGACAGACCCCGTTCCCCACCTGCACCGAAGAATGTCTCAGCCATCAGCAGACAGCGTTCCTCTGCAAAACCTGCTCAGGTGTAGGTAGATTAGGGTACGGCGACCGGAAAATCTCGGGCTGTAACGGAAGGTAGGCGTGGCGAAAGGAGCAGGATGTGCAAGTATCGTGCGAGTTCGTACGGGACAAGACGACTATATAAGGCTGTTGCACAGTTAAATAAACGCCATTTGTTGCATCCTCACATTGGTGTCAGTGCTCAATGGCCCTGGGGTGCGGATAGCCTCAGGCCAGCCAGCAACCGAACGGAGCTTGCCGCAGACAAGCGGCAACAAGTGGTGACCCCGACGTGATTGCTGGGCTGGCGGACCGCAGGCGGTCGGAGTGGGTTCACGAGCCATGGAAGCCTTGATAAAGGTGATTTCGTTACTGGGCGGGGAATTTAAGATTTCTGTGAAATCGAAAGACGTAGCCCAGTGTGTGGACCGTCTCGTTAAAGAGGGGGCGGTGGCAGGACCGGCTGATTGTTTACAGCCGAATACCTGGGAGCGGTGCTCGATGAAGCTCGCTGAGCGAGCTATGGCAGCGGGTTCTGCCAAAGAATTAAAAACATGGGGAGTTATCTTGTGGCTGCTACGGGCTGCGCGGGAGGACCGGGCGACATGGGATGCGGCTCGGGCGTGTTTACATGGGGTCTACCCTGACCAAGACAGAAGTGGCAGTGGTGAAACTCCTCCAACATATACTCTCTGAGAGAGGAATTAAATATGACGAAGCTGCGTTAAAGCAGTTACTGTTTTGGGCAAAAGATAAAGGACATTTTACAACCTTTAATGATGTCTTTGAAGTGCCTTTATGGGAGAAGATTGGTGACTCTCTCTGGAATGCGGTGTCAAGTGGTGGTGATAAGGAAGCCTTTAAATTGTCTGCTACATGGAGGCTGGTTAGCGAAGCGTTAAAAGGAATAAAAGCAGAGAGAGAAGTCACACATACAGCTTTTATGGCTTTAGGACCGCAGACGTCTACTACCCCCTCACTGTTTGCGGGACCAACACCTCCCACGGCCCCGGTGGCTGTACCCGTGGCAGCTCCTTTATCGCCGTCGATACGGACAGCTCCGAAAAAAGCTGAGGAGCGGGGAGCGAGTAAAATAGATACAGACCCATTAGAACCGGTAGTGCGCCCTAAAACACAAACTCGATTTGGACTAATTGATTCAGACGCTGAACAGGAGACTTGGCCGAAACCCCCTCCTCCTCTCATTGATCTCTCTACGGATGAGGCTGAGCAGGAGGACAAGAAGGAGGGTAAACCTGCTTCGTATCCACCTTTACCGGATTCGCCATTTACGGAGTCAGCAGTACCAGAGTCACAAGGACTTAAAGGACTGTTACCATCACGAAATGGATACGAACTTGACATGACAGAGCTTGGTAGACGACTGGAAGAATTAAAGACGGAATTGCAGCAGCATCGTTCAGCCAATGCCTCGGGACACGTGACTATGTCTCCCCCAAAACCCCCCTCTGTGTTCGGGACAAGTATTAGGGCCACCTCAACCTCCTTTACAACTCCCTACTCCACCTTTAGATCAGGGCTGGGGGGGAGGTTTGCGTCCATCTGGTAATGTGGGAGGTGAGGGAGAGGGTCAGCGTCTGCCCGCGTGTACGGGGGAAAAAGGGGAAGAGGGGGGAGGAGTGAAATGGAAAGGGGTCATTCGAGATGCGTTATTAGAAGGAGTTATAATTCCACAAGCATATCCGGTGATTGTGGGTGCGGGTCTTGAGGGGAGAAATATTTGGCAACTGTTAGATTGGAAAATTGTAAAAGAAGCATTGCCACTACAGTTAGCGGAGGACAACACAGGTGTAGGACTGCAGGAAAGTTGTTGCAGGGATGGAAAATCGTAACCACACCTTAACTGAGCTAATGGATGCTTGTGAGAAAGTAGGAACCACCACATTTCAGATGGAGCATTTAGCAAAAACTTTTGCGGCGGCAGTTAAGGTAGTTCATCGTTGTTATACATGCGAACAGGAAGGTCACTTTAAGAAAAACTGCCTTAAGAAGTTGAAGCTGAGTGGGAGAGATAACTCTGTTTTGATGTGTCATTGCTGTGGGAAGCTAGGGCATCTTGTGAAGCTGTGCAGGTCTCAGTATAATGCTCAAGGTCAGCTGATAACAACCAGCTGCAGAATGCAGGGAAACTGGAGAAAGAACACGGGGGGGAACCGTATGCTGACACAAATGAATCTTCCCAACCAGTTCCAGGCCTAAGAAGTTAACTCGCAGCCCGAACCGCAGGGAGCGCAGGACTGGTGTTTCCAGGCAGGGTTAACCTGTGTGGCTGCCAAGCCTTGGACCTGTGGCAAACAGGGATAATGCTAATGCTGATTGTCAAAAGATCATTGAAGCTTTACCTGGAAAAACAGATTTGAATGCTATGATAAAGGCATGTGCAAAAGTGGGTACTGTGGAACATAAGGCTCAAGTTATGGCTGCGGCCGTACTTGGGGCTTACGTCGTCACAATTGCAGTCTCTATTCCAATTGTTAGCAGGGGACACAACTTTAACAGCACCGCGACAGACTACTGCAGAGGTACAGCAACTGATTACAGAAATAGAAAGCAGGCTACATTCCAAATTTGTACATCGTATTGATTTGAATCAGGAAATACAAATTATCACTTTGTTTGATAGGCAAATTCCGTATGCAATAATTGGTCAATGGAATTCAGAATGATCAGATTCGTTACAGAGCTATTGGCACAGATTATTCATCAAAGGACGGATGCAATGTCGGGAGCTTGTGGCCAGAGATCCCTGCATCACTAACCGTTCCTATTGCAGCTCAATATTTTGAGTGGTGTATGGCTAATAGCTTTGCTTTGCAAACAGCCATGGAGAATTTCTCGGGACAGGTTGTTTACCACTTGCCCTCCCATCCTGTTATAAAATTGAGTGTGGAACTTCCAATTGCCACAGGAGTGTGGTGCGCAGACACTCCTGTGGATGGAATTACCATTTTTACAGATGGATCTGGGAACACAGGCAAGGCGGGCCTTGTCTGGTATTCTGATGGCAAGTGGGAATCTATGGTAGTACAACAAAAGGGTTCACCTCAGGTGGTAGAATTACGAGCTGTATTAAAAATATTTCAGAATTTTCCCATTCCCTTTAATTTGATTACTGATTCAGCATATGTAGCTGGCATTATAAAGCAATTGGATAGATCTGTTATAGAGCATATATGTAATCAGTGTGTTTTTGAATTGCTGCGAGCTTTGTGGCAAGAAATTCAAATCCGAACTGCATTGTTTTATGTTTTATATGTAAGCAAATTCTACTGCAATGACTGTGCAGGTGCCTGACATTAAACAGCAAATCATAGAATGGGTTTTTCCACCTTTTCATCCTAAAACAACAATTTGTACCAGAGTGGAAGCAATAGCACAATTGCTTGTCGAAGTGCGTAAAAGAATTACAGACATTACCGGACTAGACTCAGGTGCTATCTCTTTACCTATCAGAAAGGAATATCTACAGTGGTTAACAAATCAGTCAACTCTTTTTCAAATGGCCTTACAGGACTTTACTGGTCAATTGTTAACACATTTGCCAAAAGATAAAAAGCTACAGTTTATTTGCAAACAGGATTGGGAAGAAAAACCTATCAGATCAGAGATACCTGTGACTGGACTAACTGTTTTTACTGATGCAGGAAAGCGATAACACTCAGCAGTTATTACCTGGCAAGAGGATGTGTCCTGGTTTGGCCTAAACCAGGCCGATTTTCCTTTCAGTGATTTTTGCTTTCAGCTAAGTCTCCTCTAAGTAACTGCACTTTCTGAAACTAACTGCATGTTTGCAGACAGTGTCTGCCTCCAGGACTGATAACGCCCGAAGTTTGTAGTTATCGCTGAGGCACCGGTAGGGATGTTGTGCAATAAGGCTCTTGCTGTACTTATTCTTAGAGAAACCAAGGTCACTGCTGAATTCCTCACTGCTTACAAGTGAAGAGCCGAAGGGGGGTTGCAGCTGCAGCAGGGAGCAGACAGGGCAGGTGACCCAAAATTGACCAACGAGGGTATTCCATCCCATACACGTCATTCTCGGTATAAAGGCGGGGGGATCACGAGGGTCTCGCTCTCTTTCTGCTATGGCCGGTGTCCAAGGAGGACTCCGTCTGTTTTCCTGCTGCCCCCGATCCCGATCCGTGCATCCCTGAATCCAGCTCTCGACCATCGCTAGGCCCAGCCTGGGCCTTCCCGGAGCCTGCCCTGCAGTGCCGGTGGTGACGTGGCTGACTTCAGGGGAGCTCAATCTTGGTTTTGTATATATATTTGTATATATTTGATTATTTCTATTATTATTATTATACTCTTTTTCATTATTATAGTTTATTAAAACTGTTTTAACTTTCCAACCCGGAAGTCTCTCTCCCTTTTCCCTTTCCCTTTGTGGGGGGGAGGGGGATAACAGAGGGCATCTGCCACAGGTTTAATAGCTGGCCCAGCTTTAAACCGTGACAGGATGGACAATGGAAACATTGCAAATTCTCAGGACAAACTGAGGACTCATTGCAGACACTTGAATTTTTTGCGATATATCAGGTTTTTGTAAAATGGAAGGATTTACCTGTAAATATTGTAACAGACTCTCTTATGCAGCAGGCATTGTAAATCGAATTGAAAGAGCTTTTATACGACCAGTGAAAAATATGCGACTTTACACCATTTTGCTACAATTGCATCAGGCAATAAACCTCAGAGAGGTACCTTATTTTGTCACCCACATTCGTAGTCATCAATTTGATCAAGGTTTGAGCATTGGAAATAATAAAGCAGACACACTTGTGTCCTATACGCAAATATCACCAAATTTATTTGAACAAGTACACCTATCCCATCAATTCTTTCATCAATCAGCGAAAATGTTAGCGAAACAATTTCACCTCACCATGGCACAAGCACGTGAATTAGTTAGTGCTTGTCCTAGTTGTCAGAAAATTGGCATGGGAATTGGGATAGGGGTAAATCCTCGAGGATTGAGTGCGTTGCAACTGTGGCAAATGGATGTTACTCACATTGCAGAATTTGGAAGGCTCAAATATGTTCATGTATCTGTTGATACGTTTTCACATGTAATATGGGCAACAGCACAAACTGGGGAAACAGGTCGTCATGTCAAACGACATTTACTTGCTTGCTTTGCAAGTCTTGGGGTTCCACAACAACTTAAGACTGATAATGGACCAGCATACTGTTCATAGATTTTTCATCAATTTTGTCAACTTTGGGGTATTACACATGTCACCGGGATTCCTCATTCGCCTACGGGTCAGGTGATTGTGGAACGTGCTCATAGTACATTGAAACAGCTTCTGCAAAAACAAAAAGGGGGAGAGGTGACTGAACCTTCTGAGAGACTTGCAGAAGCTGTTTATGTACTTAACCATTTAACTTTAGCAGGAGATAAGGAGCGACCCCCAATTGTAATACATTGGGAGGCAGTTCGACAGGGAGCAAGCTATATGAAAAACAAAGGCAAAGTGTGGTATAGGGAACCAGGCACTAACGAATAGTTGGGACCAGGGGAACTATTACTAATGGGTCGAGGTTATGCTTCTGTCTCTACAGGCGCAGGAGTACGGTGGATTGTCTCTAAAAGGATGGTTAGCCACATTATTAGAGGGAATAGTTTATGTAGTTGTGATTATAGTTATCATAGGGATCTGCGTGGGTTGTGTTAAGACAATCATTGAGAATAGTATATGGAAGTAGTGAGATAATAAATCTAACTACTTCCAAAGGGGGAAATTGATACCGGATGGTTTAGCAACGGTTTAGCAAGAGTAGGCCTCAGAGTAGGCTCTAAAAGGCCTGATCTGTGTTACCTTTACACAGAATCAGCTTTCCTGTCAGTAATTTTCCTATCAGCTAGAATAATAGAGAATAACAGTATGTTCTGAAGTAAACTGCATGTTTTGTAGATAGAGTCTGCTTATGGGAATGTTTATAATAGGCATTATCCTACTTGTGTTACCCTGTTTGTTTGCATGTTTGCAGAAAACTGTGCAACGAATGGTCAATACAGCCTTTTTGGCACAACAACAGAGAGCAGGATTTATGGGTAACCAAGGCTGGGATTCTCTGACTGGGCTCTGCGAGACACAGGGAACCGGGTCTGAGTAAGAAACAAAAACAAAAAGGACGAGATAGGACATAGCTCGTTCAAAAACAAAAAGGGGGAATTGTGGGGTTTCCACGGGACAATGGTGGGAACGAGCTACTGAACAAGCTATGTCCAGGCATGTCCAGGGGGTGGTAATGGGGTGGTGATGAACTAGCCAATCATAATACAGAACAAGGGCCTTGGCTATGAGACCAACAAGCTATGGGGGAAGTTGAAAAATAAGAAAGAATGCTGCACCTGCAAGATATAGCTTTTTAGCATAAGCCAATCAGAACTAATATAGAGGCGCGTGGACACTTACAGTATGATGATTGTGGCCACCCCGCATCGGAAACAAACAGCACGCTCCATTCAGCTACATTGGAATCTTGCAATCGCTTGGCTAGGCCTACCTGTCGAGATCAAAACTGATAATGGCCCCTGTTTTATTGCTCATACCACACGTCAGTGGTGTCAGTGGTGGGGTATCACGCTCAAACACGGCATTCCGTATAATTCTACCAGGCAGGCCATTGTAGAGCGTGCTAATCAGACGCTAAAACACAGAATTAAGATTCTTGGGGAGGGGGAAGGATTCCCAGACGTAATTCCTGTCAACTCCCAATCTCACATTTTACATCGCCCTCTTTATTCTTTAAATCATTTTGCCCGGGGAGACCAAGAGTGTACCCCAATTGAGCAACATTGGGGTCCAGGGGTGCCAGAAGTGGGCCCCCCAGTCAAGGTTCGGTTCCCTGGGACAGCGGAGTGGGAAACAGGTTGGGAGCTGCTACATCACGGGAGGGGTTATGCCGCCATCAAACGGGATGATGTTATACAGTGGGTCCCTACACGCTGTTTGCGCCCTGATTTAAAACAAAACCTCAACCCGAAGTAATATGTACGCTGTCCGAGCTTTATGTTTTGCAGAAGTACCTATGGGGGAAGCCGAAGCAACATCAGCCTCTACCTTTGGAAAGGAGGTGTCCCGGCAGCACAGAGAGTCTGGTAAAGCGGCGGGGCGCCAAGAAAGATGAGGAACGGCGACCGTTGCTGAGTGAAACAAAAGCTTTGAACAATGCGCTCATGATTAGCTTGCTTTTGCTTTGCATCTCAGGAGTTGCAGGGGAATCTTACTGGAGAACCCGGGCTCGGGATGTTGTATCCGCCAGCTACGCTTACGCTTTGACGCAAGGCTCCAGAATCAGTGATACGCTTTACTTCGCATGACTTGAAGCATGGGGAGGGGGAAATGTAGGTGGATTAGGGTACGGCGACCGGAAAATCTCGGGCTGTAACGGAAGGTAGGCGTGGCGAAAGGAGCAGGATGTGCAAGTATCGTGCGAGTTCGTACGGGACAAGACGACTATATAAGGCTGTTGCACAGTTAAATAAACGCCATTTGTTGCATCCTCACATTGGTGTCAGTGCTCAATGGCCCTGGGGTGCGGATAGCCTCAGGCCAGCCAGCAACCGAACGGAGCTTGCCGCAGACAAGCGGCAACACTCAGGAGAGATGGTACACATCACGAGGCACCCTGTGGTTTTTCCTGTGTGACCATGGAGAAGACATGAGAAAATGGGATGGAAAACCTACCTCAATTTTACAGACACATGTATGTAAGTTGAAAGGTGTACCGATTAGTAACGGGGCTTCTTCCAGGAGATTTTTTGCTCCAGCTTCCAATGGGAAGCTCTCCAGACAGTGTAGATGGGCCTCGGATCCCTATTTACCAAGAGTGAGCTGCTCGAACCAAGATGTTGATAATGGACACTATGTTCAGGATGAGAGGGGGGCCCTGCCTCCAGCCAGGTGGAGAAGAGGGACAACTGTGGTTTTTGGACTGTGTGGGTTCGATGGCCTGGCACATCAGAATCACACCAGTATAAGGCTCTAGTGGACACTGGTGCACAATGCACCATAATACCATCAAACTATAAAGGGACAGAATCGATTTCTATCTCTGGCGTGACAGGGGGCTCCCAAGAGCTGACTGTACTGGAAGCTGAAGTGAGTCTGACTGGGACTGAGTGGCAGATGCACCCTATTGTGACTGGCCCAGATGCCCCATGCATTCTTGGTATAGATTACCCGAGGAGGGGATATTTCAAGGACCCGAGGGGGTACCGGTGGGCGTTTGGTGTAGCGGCTGTGGAGACAGAAGAAATTAAACAGCTGTCTACCCTGCCTGGTCTATCAGAGGACCCTACTATTCTGGGGCTGGTGAGGGTTGAGGAGCAAAAGCTGCCCATTGCTACTACAATGGTCCACAGGCGACAATATTGTACTAATAGAGGCTCACTGATCCCCATCCATGAGCTGATCTGTCAATTGGAGAGCAAAGGAGTGATCAGCAAAACGCGCTCCCCCTTCAACAGTCCCATATGGCCAGTGTGAAAGTCTACTGGGGAGTGGAGACTAACTGTGGTCTATTGTGGCCTGAATGAAGTCACACCACTGATGAGTGCTGCCGTACTGGACATGTTAGAACTCCATTATGAAGTGGAGTCAAAGGCAGCCAAGTGGAATGCCACAATTGATATCGCAAATGCATTTTTCTCCATTCCTTTGGCAACAGAGTGCAGGCAACAGTTTGTCTTCACCTGGAGGGGCATCCAGTACACCTGGAATCGACTGTCCCAGGGGTGGAAACATAGTCCCACCATTTGCCATCGACTGGTACAGACTGCACTGGAGAAGGGTGGAGCTCTGGAACACCTGCAATACATTGATTACATCATTGTATGGGATAATACAGCAGGAGAAGTCTTTGAAAAAGGGGGAAAAGTAATTCAAATCCTTCTAGAAGCTGGTTTTGCCATCAAACGCAGTAAGGTCAAGGGACCTGCACAAGAGATCCAGTTTTTAGGAATCAAGTGGCAAGATGGCCCTCGTCAGATCTCAATGGATGTGATTAACAAATGTCGCCGTTTAAGGCTGGACTGGTGGTTAAACGGATGGCAGATGCTCTCTGTTAACCTTCTCCTTCCCCGTGGGGGAAGGAAAAGAGAAAAGGGAGAGAGACTTATGGGTTGGAAAGTTAAAATACTTTTAATGAACAGTAACAAGGAAAAAAGTATAATAAATAATGAACTGTATACAAAACCGCTACGGAGCTCCCCCCGATGACGACCACGTCACCGCTGATGCTGCTGGGCAGTCCCGAAGCACACGAGGCAGTATGCAGGATCTGGTTTCAGGAGCAATGGCAGGAGCGTGGGCAGAGTCCTCCCAGGATGTTGCCCATAGGGGAAGAGAATTGTGACCCTTGTGGTCCCTCAGCTTTTTACTGAGGATGATGTGGGTGGGATGGAATACCCCCTTGGTCAGTTTGAGTTACCTGTCCTGTCCCCCCCTCCCCACAGGTGTGGCACTCTACAGTCCCTTCCTCTGTGGGACAAAGAGACCCAACAGGGACCCTAGTTCCCGCAGCAACAGGCTGTGTAGTCCACTTCAGGAAGTCAAGTCACTTAAAGGAAACTTAACAGAAAGGTCCGTCCCAGTCCAAACCAGGACATTCCACCCCTTTTTCCATACCATTCAGGTTATACTCAGTTCACCACTGTTCTTTCTGTTTCCAAATATATATACAGATATCAGTAGTCTGTGATTGTGGGTTTTTATCTGGCACAGCAGTCTCTCAGGGCAGGGGAGATGATATGAGGTTTATCATGGTTTGTTCCCACAGATTGTGGGTGAAAGATGTCAACCTTGAGGATGTTACTGGACGCCACATGAAACTAGCTAGCTCTGGCCTCACCACCACTGCGTTAACCTGAAAGATGCTTCTTGAATACTGTTAGTGTTATGCAGTGACTAACGTGAGTGTTGGGGGATATTGTTGCAGCTAACGGAAAGAATCAAGAGCTGAAGTCAACAAGCTCTCCAAGCAAGGCCACAGGCCTATCTCCTGTGTGCTTCCCACAGAGCCTCTGCATACTTGACAGTAAACATCACTGTGAACAGTGCTGGACTTGGCACCTGCAGGATCATGTTACAGCACAGGGGGATGGTGAAAGGACTGACCAATGGGAGGTTGCAGGGGGGCGTGTGGACAGTGTGTGGCAGAAGCAGGGCGACCAATCGGGTTTTGCATGGACAGTGCCTGGCTGCATGTACGGAAGCAGATATGTTATAAAAAGGGGCTTTTTTTTGTAATAAACGGCTTATGCTTGATTCACATTGGATCGTGTGCTGAGTCCTTTTCTCCGCAACTGGTGACCCCGACGTGATCGTCCGTCCGGCGAGACATGTTCGGAAGAAGGTTTTACTGGTGGAACAGCGGTGGGCAGAGCTGCTTTACCCGGGACTTAGAGGACACCATGGATTCGGTGAGCCACCAGGGGCACGATGGGGGGTACTATAACTAAAGAAGAAAGTACGGTCTTGTCTATGTGGCAGCTTGTCTTGAAACAACGGGGGGTAAGTCTCCCGGACCCATCGTTGCGAAAAATGTTGTTGTGGGGGAAAAAGCATGGATGTGATACATCTGCTACTACTGCCTTCAGTTTAACAGTATGGGAAGGATTAGGATCTGCCCTTTTTGAGGCAGCGACAAAGGGAGATAAAGCTGCCACGGAACTGTTAACGACATGGCATGTAATGAAAGAGACTGTACAAAAAGTAAAGCAACAGCAAGACAAAGAGGAAAAGAAGGAGGATTTGGAGCCTCCTGTATTAGTACCCAGCACTTCTGTGCCTCCTCCTGCATCAAAGAATGAAGGGACAAATGTTCCAGGAGAAGAAAAATCAAAGAAGGTAATGACAGAAGAATCTACAAGTGCACCGTCAGTTAAGGTGAAGTTGCCGATACCTACCACTCCTCATGCAGTGGCCGAGTATTATAAAGACTTATTGATCACGGGCACCCCAGAATCAGATGACGAAGGGGTGGTACAGAAGCCCTGGCACATAAAGCGACCACCCTCTGCGAACCCGAGGTTGCCACCCTTCAGTGGAGCAACCCCGACGATAACTGAAGAAGCTGCACATCCTTCTCCTTCTGCGCCACCTGCTGACGATGAAGAACTGTCTCAGGTGCTTAGTCGGCTAAGTATTAAAACCCCTCAGCCCACACCAGATAAATTACTTAGTTTATCTGGGATTACTGTGTTCCCTCGGGATCCTGGGAAATTTTGGGAGGCTATAAAATCATCGGCAGCTCAGGAGGGGGAGTGGGAGGTGGTAGAGAAACTGGGAGGCATGGGAGGTGCAGCGGGTGAATCTGTGTCTTTTAGTACTGGTCCTTCTGCTTATCCTGTGATTTTCAATGACCCTGCAGCAGGACAGCCTCATTCACATGTTCCTTTTTCATGGAAGGTGGTACAAGATCTACAAAGAAATGTAGCTCGATATGGGGTGAATTCTCCCCCATGTATGCAAATGTTAAGGCTGTTGACAACGGATACTTTGACTCCTTGGGATTTTAAGCAACTAGGGAGGATAATTTTTCAACCTGTGCAATTTTTGGTGTTTATGTCAAACTGGAGAAGTGCGTGTGAAGTGCAAGCTGTAATAAATTTTCAACTCAATCAGAATGACCCTAGGTATGGTAATGGGGTGGATGTTTTAATGGGAGAGGGTCAATTTGCTAATACTAGCCATCAGGCTCAATGGGACCCTCTTATCCTGGAACAAATAAAAGTGCTGGGTATGAATGCAATTATAAAAACTGCACAACTGGCATCTCCAGTGCGCAGATATACTACCATAAGACAAGGACCCAAGGAGCCTTTTTTATCCTTTGTTGAGAGGCTACAAGAAGCAGTTGAAAAGCAAGTTTTTGATGTTGGTTTACGAGATACTCTAGTTAAGCAATTAGCTAGGGATAATGCTAATGCTGATTGTCAAAAAATCATTGAAGCTTTACCTGGAGAACCAGATTTGAATGCTATGATACTGTGGAACCTAAGGCTCAAGTTATGGCTGCGATTAATTGCAACCTCTATTCCAATTGTTAGCAGGGGACACAAATTTAACAGCACCATGACAGACTACTGCAGAGGTACAGCAACTGATTACAGAAATAGAAAACAGGCTACATTCTAAATTTGTACATCGTATTGATTTGAATCAGGAAATACAAATTATCACTTTGTTTGATAGGCAAATTCCGTATGCAATAATTGGTCAATGGAATTCAGAATGGTCAGATCCGTTACACATATTGGAATGGTTGTTTCTGCCTTTGAAAACAAAGAAAACTGTCCCCATGATTGCAGAGCTATTGGCACAGATTATTCATCAAAGGACGGATGCGATGTCGGGAGCTTGTGGCCAGAGATCCCTGCATCACTAACCGTTCCTATTGCATCTCAATACTTTGAGTGGTGTATGGCCAATAGCTTTGCTTTGCAAACAGCCATGGAGAATTTCTCGGGACAGGTTGTTTACCACTTGCCCTCCCATCCTGTTGTAAAATTGAGTGCAGAACTTCCAATTGCCACAGGAGTGTTGTGCGCAGACTCTCCTGTGGAGGGAATTACCATTTTTACAGATGGATCTGGGAACACAGGCAAGGCGGGCCTTGTCTGGTATTTTGAGGGCAAGTGGGAATCTATAGTAGTACAACAAGAGGGTTCACCTCAGGTGGTAGAATTACGAGCTGTATTAAAAATATTTCAAAATTTCCTCACTCCCTTTAATTTGATTACTGATTCAGCATATGTAGCTGGCATTGTAAAACAATTGGACAGATCTATTATAGAGCATACACGTAATCAGTGTGTTTTTGAATTGCTGCAAGCTCTGTGGCAAGAAAATCAAGTCCGAACTGCATTGTTTTATGTTTTACATGTAAGAAGTCATACTAATTTGCCTGGGTTTCTTGCAGAAGGCAATGCCCGAGTGGACTCTTTGGTTTCTGACCCTACAAATTCTACTGCAATGACTGTACAGGTGCCGGACATTAAACAGCAGGCACGTATGTCACATGACTTTTTTCATCAAGGATATCGGGCATTACGACGACAATTTCATTTGTCACACAGTGATGCTCGGAATATCGTGGCTATGTGTCCTGATTGTCAACAACTACCACGACCTATGCAGATACAAGGAACTAATCCTCGTGGACTGCAGGCCTTGGACATTTGGCAAACAGATGTAACTCACATTGCTGAATTCGGCAGGTTAAAATATGTTCATGTAACGATTGACACTTTTTCTTCCTTGATTATTACTACAGCGCAAACAGGTGAGCATGCTGGCCACGTCATTCGACACTGGCGGAAAGCTTTTGCAACTGTGGGCATCCCTAAACAGATAAAGACTGATAATGGGCCTGCCTATCATTCTTCTAAGGTGCAAGCTTTTTTACTGGCATGGGGTGTTACTCATATCACTGGAATCCCTCATTCTCCCACGGGACAAGCGATCATCGAGCGATCACATCAGACTCTGAAACGCATGCTTTTAAAACAAAAAGGGGGAATGAGTGGTGAGACACCTGAAGCTAGACTGGACAAGGCAGTATATGTACTGAACTTTCTCCAAATTTGAACTGATAAAACTGATCCTCCTGTTGTAATGCATTTTGGATCAATGAAAGGACGATTGCAGATGGAACCTGGTGTAAAAGTTTTTATTCGAGATTTGCAAACAGGGCAATGGACGGGACCACATGATTTGTTAACCTGGGGATGGGGTTATGCTTGTGTTTCCACAGATGTAGGACCTTGTTGGATGCCATCCAGGTGTGTGCGTCCCGCCGTGGGAAAGGAAAAAGAAGTAACTCAGAATCAGGAGACAGTCACTTGAAGATGGGAGGGTTGTATATAGCTGTTTTTCTATATACTCTCATAGCAAGCCTTACAGCATGGATACCATCTCAACCGAAAACCAGTGTCTGGGTCACATTAAAAATTTTTGCAGCTTCTTTACTAGTGCCTGGAGCAGCTGCTGCTAGAGCATTAAGTACCTTGAATAAGTTGGGATGCTGGCTTTCAAAACAGACCAATGCTACTTCTGCGGCCTTAAGTAATTTGCTGTTAGATGTAGACTCAGTTAGACACGCTACACTGCAAAATAGGGCTGCTATTCATTTTCTTTCTATTAGCACTTGGGCACGGGTAATATTTTTGATATTGTTGTTTGGATGTTGTTTGTTGCGGTGTGTCTCGGGCATGATAGAATCAGCAGTGAAAAAGGTATGGATGGTTCAAGAACTTACGGGATCTGTTGATCCTATGATCACTGTTCTCGAAATGAGTCGGTGGTTCCCCAAGGGGTGTCTGGTGGTCGTGATCCCCTAGTTGTGGTGTCCGCTGTATGACCCAGCTTCTGCACAAGCGTGGTTGAGGCCTTGCAAAGTTGTTGCACATGTAGGCTGGTCCCAAGGAAAAGATACCATCCGGCCTCTGAAGGACTTATCTCTTCCTCCAGCCAGAGTTGTAAATCACAACAATTAAGGCATAGCAGGGGTATTGTTCTGTTCCCAAGACCCTTATCTCTTGCCAGACTTGCAGGCCTTTGTAGTACACATACACTCCTCCAGCCAGAGTTGTCAAACAAGTTGTTTAAGGCATACAAACTCTGTCCGTCACAATGGTGAAAGGACTGACCAATGGGAGGTTGCAGGGGGGCGCGTGGACAGCGTGTGGCAGAAGCGGGGTGACCAATCGGGTTTTGCATGGACAGTGCCTGGCTGCATGTACGGAAGCAGATATGTTATAAAAAGGGGCTTTTTTTTTGTAATAAATGGCTTATGCTTGATTCACATTGGATCGTGTGCTGAGTCCTTTTCTCCGCATGTGAGCATTCCTAACCCAGAGTTAGGTCCCCTTGAGGCACACATTGGATTTCACCATCCTCCAGCATTACCTACCAAGTACATCCAGGCCCTTGGGCGAAAACAATCCTGTGAATCGGTTTGCCTTTGCCCGAAGCAGGAAAGACCTAGACAGTTTTTCCCAATAGATGCCTTTCATGCACCACGGGGACTTTATCCCTGTCTACTGTATGCAGAAGTCCTGACTGATAGATCCCCTGGTGTTAACTAGCCAGGTAGTTTGTGCTAGATGTTTATCCCAATTTTTAAAACTTCACCCCCCCATTGCTTTCAGGGTAGTTTTTAACAGCCCAATGTATCGTTCAATTTTTCCCAGATGCTGGTGATATGATAGGGGATATGATATACCCATTCGATGCCATGCTCTTTGGCCCAGTTGTCTATAAGATTGTTTTTGAAATGAGTCCCGTTGTCTGACTCAGTTCTCTCTGGAGTGCCATGTTGCCACAGGATTTTCTTTTCGAGGCCCAGGATAGTATTCTGGGCAGTGGCATGGGGCACAGAGTATGTTTCCAGCCATCCAGTGGTTGCTTCCACCATGGTAAGCACATAGTGTTTGCCTTGGCAGGTTTGAGGGAGTTTGGGAGCTCATTCGGAGAGCTTTAAACTAGATTCGAAGGGGGATGGGGTAGTAGCTAGGCTTGCAACACTGGGGCAACGCTCTAGTGTTGAGGTAGACCAGGAGGCCTCCCATCCCCCTGGGGTGAAATCGGTGTGCTCAGCTCGCTCCCTGAAATGCCTGTACACCAATGCACGCAGCATGGGGAATAAACAGGAGGAGTTAGAAATCCGTGTTCGGTCGCGGGGCTATGATCTAGTGGCAATTACAGAGACTTGGTGGGACACCTCGTATGACTGGAATGTGGTCATGGATGGCTATGTCTTGTTCAGGAAAGACAGGCCACTAAGGAGAGGTGGTGGAGTTGCTCTTTATGTGAGTGAGCAGCTAGAATGTATTGAGTTCTGTCCAGGGGCGGATCAGGAGCGAGTTGAGAGTTTGTGGGTGCGAATTAAGGGGCAGGCTGGCAGGGGTGATACTGTTGTGGGTGTCTATTACAGGCCACCTGATCAGGATGAGGAGGGTGATGAGGCCTTCTACAGGCAGCTGAGAGCAGTCTCTCAATTACAGAGCCTGATTGTCGTGGGAGATTTCAACTACCCTGATATTTGCTGGGAGGCCTACTCAGCCAGCCATCCTCAGTCCAGGAGGTTCCTCCAGTGCATTGATGATAACTTTCTGATGCAAATGGTGGATGAGCCAACTAGGAGAGGAGCGCTGCTGGATCTGATCCTCACTAACAAGGAGGGTCTGGTTGAAGAGGTGAAGGTTGAGGGCAGCCTTGGTTGTAGTGACCATGAGATGGTAGAGTTCAGGATCTCATGTGGCAGGAACAGAATAGCTAGCAGAATCACAACCCTGGACTTCAGTAGGGCCAACTTTGGCCTTTTCAAGCAATTGCTAGGGGAAATCCCATGGGACAGGGTACTAGAAGGTAAGGGGGCCCAAGATAGTTGGTTAGCATTCAAGGACTGCTTCTTCCGAGCTCAAGATCAGAGCATCCCAGCAGGTAGGAAGTCAAGGAAGGGTACCAGGAGACCTGCATGGTTAAACAGGGAACTGCTGGGCAATCTCAAGTGGAAGAAGAGGGTGTACAGATCATGGAAGGAGGGGCTGGCCACTTGGGAGGAATATAAGTCTGTTGTCAGAGGATGTAGGGAGGCAACTAGGAAAGCTAAGGCCTCCTTGGAATTAAACCTTGCAAGAGAGGTCAAGGACAACAGAAAGGGCTTCTTCAAATACATTGCAGGTAAAACCAACACTAGAGGCAATGTAGGCCCACTGATGAATGAGGTGGGGGCCCTGGAGACAGAGGATAAAAAGAAGGCGGAGTTACTGAATGCCTTCTTTGCCTCTGTCTATACTGTTGGAGGCTGTCCTGAGGAGCCCCGGACCCCAGAGGCCCCAGAAGAAGTCAGGATAGAGGAGGAATCTGTCTTGGTTGATGAGGGCTGGGTCAGGGACCAATTAAGCAATCTGGATGTCCATAAATCCATGGGCCCTGATGGGATGCACCCGCGGGTGCTGAGGGAGCTGGCGGAAGTCATTGCTAGGCCACTCTCCATCATCTTTGCTAAGTCGTGGGCAATGGGAGAGGTGCCTGAGGACTGGAGGAAAGCGAATGTCACTCCAGTCTTCAAAAAGGGCAAGAAGGAGGACCCGGGTAACTATAGACCGGTCAGCCTCACCTCCATCCCCGGAAAGGTGATGGAACAACTTGTCCTTGGTGCTGTCTCTAGGCACATCAAGGATAGGGGGATCATTAGGGGCAGTCAGCATGGCTTCACCAAGGGGAAGTCATGCTTAACCAACTTGATAGCCTTTTATGAGGACATAACCTGGTGGACAGATGATGGTAAAGCTGTGGATGTGGTCTATCTCGATTTCAGTAAAGCGTTTGACACGGTCTCCCACAGCATCCATGCAGCTAAACTGAGGAAGCGTGGTCTGGATGATCGGGTAGTGAGGTGGATTGTGAACTGGCTGAAGGAAAGAAGCCAGAGAGAGGTGGTCAATGGGACAGAGTCCAGTTGGAGGTCTGTGTCTAGCGGAGTCCCTCAAGGGTCGGTACTGGGACCAGTACTATTCAATATATTCATGAATGACTTGGATGAGGGAATAGAGTGCACTGTCAGCAAGTTCGCTGATGACACCAAACTGGGAGGAGTGGCTGACACACCGGAAGGCTGCGCAGCCATTCAGAGAGACCTGGACAGGCTGGAGAGTTGGGCGGGGAGAAATTTAATGAAATATAACAAAGGCAAGTGTAGAGTCCTGCATCTGGGCAAGAACAACCCCATGTATGAGTACAAGTTGGGGGCAGACCTGTTGGAGACCAGCGTAGGGGAAAGGGACCTGGGGGTCCTAGTGGACAGCAGGATGACCATGAGCCAGCAGTGTGCCCTTGTGGCCAAGAAGGCCAATGGCATCCTGGGGTGTATTAGAAGGGGTGTGGTCAGCAGGTCAAGAGAGGTTCTCTTCCCCCTCTACTCTGCCCTGGTGAGGCCGCATCTGGAATATTGTGTCCAGTTCTGGGCCCCTCAGTTCAAGAAGGACAGGGAACTGCTAGAGAGAGTCCAGCGCAGAGCCACGAAGATGATTAAGGGAGTGGAACATCTCCCTTATGAGGAGAGGCTGAGGGAGCTGGGTCTCTTTAGCTTAGAGAAGAGGAGACTGAGGGGTGACCTCATTAATGTTTATAAATATGTAAAGGGCAAGTGTCATGAGGATGGAGCCAGGCTCTTCTCAGGACATCCCTTGACAGGACAAGGGGCAATGGGTGCAAGCTGGAACACAGGAGGTTCCACTTAAATATGAGGAAAAACTTCTTTACGGTGAGGGTGACCGAACACTGGAACAGGCTGCCCAGAGAGGTTGTGGAGTCTCCTTCTCTGGAGACATTCAAAACCCGCCTGGACGCGTTCCTATGTGATATGGTCTAGGCAATCCTGCTCCGGCAGGGGGATTGGACTAGATGATCTTTCGAGGTCCCTTCCAATCCCTAACATTCTGTGATTCTGTGATTCTGTAATGAGCATAGAGCATTTCTTGTGATGGCCGGATGGTGTTGCCTGTGGATAATGAATTTTGGACTCATTGCCAAACCCTTATATGAAGCTGTACAAGGGAAAAGAAACCTCCTTGTTTGCACTCAGGAGTGCAGAGGTGCATTTGTAAAACTAAAACAGACTTTAATGAGTGCTCAATCTCTAGGCCTCCCGAACTTAGAAAAACCATTTGAACTGTTTGTACCTGAAAGACTACATACTGTCCTAGGAGTGTTGGCCCAGAGACTGGGATCGTTGAAAAGACCTGTGGGGTACTTTTCAAAACCACAAGACAATGACAGTAAAGGATGGCCAGCATATCTCTGAGCAGTGGTGACTATGGTATTACTGATACAAGAGGCCTGAAAACTGACACTCGGGCAAAAGCTAACTGTGTTTGTGCCCCATGCAGTTACAACCGTTCTAGAACAAAAAGGAGGACACTGGCTGTCACCAAGATGGATGCTGAAATATCAAGCCGTTCTTTTGGAACAAGATGATGTGAAGCTGAAAGTAACTATGAACCTGAATCCAGCAACCTTTCTAACTACAGATCCTGGTAGGAAAAATTAACACATGACTGTTTGCAGGCGATGGAACAAACATACTCCAGTAGAGATCTTTATCAGGAGTAACAAAGAGAGAGAACAATCCGGAAGACTATTGGCAAATAGACTTTTCCGAATTACCGCGGTAAAATGGGTACCAGTATCTTTTAGTAATGATTGATAGATACTTTCTCAGGCTGGCTAGAAGCTTCCCCTTGTCGCACCAACAAGGCAAGAGAAGTAGCAAAAATATTACTTAAGCAAATAATACCAAGATTTGGGGCATCTATAGGACTATCTTCAGATAGGGGCCCACACTTTGTATCTGAAGCTGTTCAAAATTTAGCTGAAGTGTTAGGGGTAAAATGGGACCTCCATACCCCATGGAGACCTTAATCAAGTGCAAAAGTAGAAAGAATGAATCAAAGCTTAAAGAAACAGATGAGTAAAATTTGCCAAGAGGCTCAGATAAAGTGGCCAGGTGCTTTACCCTTAGCTTTGCTACCAATCCTAAAACTAAAGAAAAGGTTAGTCCTTTTGAAATCATTTATGGTAAACCCTATCAGGTGACAGAAATAGGAGTGAATCCTGAGATCATAGGGAAACATTAAAGAATATGTTATCTCGCTAGGAAAGTTTCTGTCCTCTCTCCACAGGTACATCACTGTGAGCGCACCATCCCTGGACGTGCCTGTGCATCAATACCAATCTGGAGACTGGGTGTACCTGACGACGTGGGCAGACGAACCGTTAAAGGAGAAGTGGAAAGGACCTTTCCAGGTTTTACTCACCACCTACACAACTGAAGGAGTTACTCCGTGGATGCATCACAGCAGGATCAAACCAGCCTCATCACCAGAATTGACTGTCAAACAAGAAGGACTTTTATGCTTAAGATTAACTCGGGGATCACAAAGTTCTGGGTGTTATCTCTTGCAGTGATGTCAGGAAGGGCAGAAATTGATACAGATGGAGAGGCCAATACAGACATAGATGAAAACTTAATTCTAACTTTGATACAAGGGTTCAGTATGATGCGCAATCTTACTAGTGTTACAGCATGTATCCCAATTCCTCATTCGGCTAGTCAGCCTATCCCCTGGGGTATCATACCAATGAATTCATCCTTATTGGAAGCATATGATAACATCACAAAAGCCTTTAAACAGGCTAACGCTTCCTATTATTTAGACAGAGAGAATAAGTGTAGACAAAAAGGTAGTGATGTTTTGCAAGACACTACTCATTGGAGATCAGGAGATAACAGGACAATATTCAGGAGGGGTGCAGAGGAACAGTGTCCTGGAGGATGGCAACCCTTAAACGCTCAGTTTTTGCAAACTGCATTACCAGCCTCCAGCGGACAGTCTGCAGGATTGTTGAGACTCTGTGTTACTGATAACGTAATACCTAATGTGACCACTGTTCCAGAATGTACTGACCTTAGAAGGAAACTCAAAACTTGGACCACATCTCTGGGAGGGTATTGGAAATACATAGGCAAGATAGACTGGTGCTTTAATTGGAGCATGAAACCCATTTATAACATCAGGAGAGCTAATTGGAGGTGCCTCAATGTACAACTTGAATGGGGATTTCAAAGTTTTCTATTACCAGGACTAATGGCTTTAAAAATTGGATGTTAATAGAAAGATTTGACTTGGCAAGAAGAATCGTTGTCAAGAGCCACTCAAAAGGGATTCCAAATTGTTAATAAACAGATCCAAGCCAATACTAAAATGACTTTGCAAAACAGACTGGCCCTAAACTTGCTATTAGTCAAAGAACAAGGAGTGTGCAGGTATCTTAAGTTAGACAAAGAGCACTGCTGTATCCATATCCCAAACATCACTGATAATCTACAAGAGCAATTGGACAAAATGAGGAAAGCAGCAGAAGACAGCAGGGCAATTAGCGATGCAGCAGAAAATAATTGGCTCAACAAAATCCTTCAAGAACTACGTGGATTGTCTTTAAAGGGATGGTTAGCCACATTGTTAGAGGGAATAGTTTATGTAGTTATACTGTTATAGTTATTATAGGGATCTGCATAGGTTGTTTTGAGAGAATCATTGAGAAAAATATATGGAAGTAGTGAGATAATAAATCTAACTACTTCCAAAGGGGGGAATTGATACCAGACGGTTTAGTAAAAGCAAGCCTCAAAACAGGCCCTAAAAGGCCTACTCTGTGTAACCTTTAGACAGAATCAACTTTTCTTTCAGCAATTTTCCTTTCAGCTAAAATAACAGTATGTTCTGAAGCTAATGGCATGTTTTGAAGACAGGGTCTGCTTCTGGGACTGATAACACTTAGATTTATAGTCATCGCTGACTCTTGCTTGTGCTTAGTCTTAGAGAATCCAAGGTCTCTGTTAAATTCCTCACTAATTACAAAGAAGGGCCAGAGATAAGCAAGACTGTGAACAACATCTTTGTAGTGTCTTAAATGACTCGATTCACAGCTCTGATGCCAGGAGTAGAGATCCTGTAAGAATCAAAAGAAGATCTTCTCCTTGGAGCCACCTGCATGTGTCAACAGAAAGGCCTCAACCACGCTTGCGCAGAAGTGGGGTTATACAGCAGACAGCATAACTATGGGGGATTACGACCACTAGAGACCACCCAAGACCCCTTCCTGAGGGACTGGACTGGGCTGCTGGTGGCCCTGACCTTGAAGGAATGGAGCTATATCCTTGAAACGGTTAAACCTGAGAGTGAAGAGGAATTTAGCAAGAAAACAGGATGTGAGAAAAACAAGATACGGAGTGACATTCCAGCTGCCAACTATGGACTCGTAGCTGGCATGTGACGGTCAATCAGCGGTTGTGGTCGGGTACGTGAACAGCGAGCACAACCAATCATAAAGCTAGCCAGCTAGAGGAGGGAAGATATAAAAAATGGAGCAAAATAAACGCAGGCACTCTTTTTGCTTTTGCTCTTGCTTTGCTGCCTGCTTGAAACTATCCTTCTGTCTCCTGTTTTTATTTGACCGCCATGACAAATATAACGACAAATGGTGCCCCATGTGAGGCACGACCGGGGCGTGTGAAGCACGACTGGGGCATGTGAGGAACGACCGGCCAGGCCATTGTGGAACGAGTGCACCACACTCTGAAGCAACTTCTCGAAAAACAAAAAGGGGGAATGAGCTCTGAGACCCCGCATGCTCGCCTATGGAAGGCTGTGTACACATTGAATCATTTAACTGTGCCAACCGGGAAAGAGTGTCCTGTAATTATCTCTCATTTTTTGTCTTTGCAGGGAGGCGATCCTCTTGTCAGGGCAAAGGTTTTAGCACGAGACCTGCAAACAGGAAAGTGGACAGGCCCGTGGGATTTAGTTACCTGGGGACATGGGTATGCTTGTGTCTCCACAGATGCAGGGCCACGGTGGTTTCCCACCAGCTGTGTTAAGCCTGCTTTGGATCCTGGAGCTGACAAGAGGACACCAGCCGATAGTCCTTCCGCCGACACCTTGGGAGGGGAGTCACAACATTTGGGTGACTCTGATGCGGAGCCTGAACCAGACGCAGTTTTGTGCCTCCTTAGCTCAGCCTGAACAACCCTTTCATACATGTCTAGTGGGGGTCCCCTTAAACAGATCTGAAAGCAAAAATTACCAAAGGGTTTATTCCTAATTTGTGGGGATAGGGCTTGGCCAAGGTTGCCCAGTAAGAAGGTGGGAGGTTCGTGTACCATAAGCAAATTAAGTCTACTAATGCCTATGCAAAAAGTCATACTAACCATACTAACCTACATAAGGCCAGGCAAAAAAGAAGTGTCACTAACATAGGGATAGAATGTAACGATGCTGCCCAAGGGTTGCCACAACTGCGAAATTCAGTTTGCTAGGTTGCAAAAAGAGCTAACCAAACTTCTAGAGTTTTAGAAGCATTAGCCAATGATGTAGATAGTATTCGACATGCTACCTTGCAAAATAGATCTGCTATAGACTTTTTATTATTAGCGCATGGTCATGGGTCATGGGTTCTTAGATGACTAGCTGGGTCACCTAGGATTCGGGGGATGGCTGACAGGATTGATAAAGACGAGACTTATGGGATTGTTTGTAGTTTGTATCATCATGCTCGTGTTACCGTGTTTGTTTTCTTGTTTGCAAAGGGCCCTGCAACGGATAATAAACACGGCCTTTTTGGTTGAAAAACAAAAAGGGGGATTTGAGGGATTGGACTGGGCTGCTGGCGGCCCTGACCTTGAAGGAATGGAGCTATGTCCTTGAAACGGTTAAACCTGAGAGTGAAGAGGAATTTAGCAAGAAAACAGGATGTGAGAAAAACAAGATACGGAGTGACATTCCAGCTGCCAACTATGGACTCGTGGCCAGCGTGTGACGGCCAATCAGCGGTTGTGGTCAGGTGCGTGAACAGCGAGCACAACCAATCATAAAGCTAGCCAGCTAGAGGAGGGAAGATATAAAAAATGGAGCAAAATAAACGCAGGCACTCTTTTTGCTTTTGCTTTTGCTCTTGCTTTGCTGCCTGCTTGAAACTATTCTTCTGTCTCCTGTTTTTATTTGACCGCTGTGACAAATATAACGACACCTTCCCCAATTTAGTACACATGTGCAAAGACAATTACATAATGTATTAGCATATGCATAAGTTTCTTGGAATAGGTGGGCTTTACTCGGAATTGTATGAATATTCATTTTTCTGTAATGTATATAATGAGTGTGCTTTTGTCCCTCGGTGTGCATGCTAGGAGGAGAGATCCCCCATGCACCCAGCACTGCAATAAACCAATGTTGGCTTTCTAAACTATCATTTGGTTTAGAGAGTTTTCTTGGTTACTATTTTCCAGTAACAATACTACATGCCGAACAACACCTCTTCAGCCTGCCCTGATCCTTTTTCCACTCCTTTTCCAGTGCCAATAATAGAGGGTCCTGAGGGGCTAAATTAATACCGCACTCCTTTTGCCATTCAGGATGGTTTCTCAAAGTGAAAAACATATCAGCATACACTACTTCATCCCACTTCTCCTCTCGTCTTAAGAGCAACATCAATTGCAGCAGAGTATCGTACTTTAAAGTACCATTCATGGGTCATTTTTCCCCATCATCTAATTTATACAATGGCCACCACTGATTACAATACTTTATCAAAGCCTTTCTATCAGTTACACCACCTGGTGAACCTCCTATATCCTTCCAGTGTGTCCTGGTTTGGCCTAAACCAGGCCAATTTTCCTTTCAGTGATTTTTACTTTCAGCTAAGTCTCCTCTAAGTAACTGCACTTTCTGAAACTAACTGCATGTTTTGCAGACAGTGTCTGCTTCCAGGACTGATAACGCTCGAAGTTTGTAGTTATTGCTGAGGCACCGGTAGGGATGTTATGCAGAAAGGCTCTTGCTGTACTTAGTCTTAGAGAAACCAAGGTCACTGCTAAATTCCTCACTGCTTACGAGTGAAGAGCCAAAGGGGGGGTCGCACCTGCAGGGAGGAGCGGACAGGGCAGGTGACCCAAAATTGACCAACGAAGGTATTCCATCCCATACACGTCATTCTCAGTATAAAGCGGGGGGATCACGAGGGTCTCGCTCTCTTTCTGCTATGGCTGGTGTCCGAAGAGGACTCTGTCCGTTTTCCTGCTGCCCCCGATCCCGATCCATGCATTCCTGAATCCAGCTCTCGACCATCGCTAGGCTCAGCCTGGGCCTTTCCGGAGCCTGCCCTGCAGTGCCGGTGGTGACGTGGCTGACTTCAGGGGAGCTCGATCTTGGTTTTGTGTGTATATTTGTATATATTTGATTATTTCTATTATTATTATTATTATTATACTTTTTTTTTTTTTCATTATTATAGTTTATTAAAACTGTTTTAACTTTCCAACCCAGAAGTCTCTCTCCCTTTTCCCTTTCCCTTTCCCTTTGGGGGGAGGGCGGGGGGGATAACAGAGAACATCTGCCACAGGTTTAATAGCCGGCCCAGCTTTAAACCGTGACACAGTGTTTCAAAATACATCCTGGTGGGATTTCTTTAAAATCCCTCTGCTTTGTTTACCTCCCATACTATTCGTTCTGGTTTCTATTTCTCCAGCCACAAACAACCTCTACCACATACGAAGCACATTCTCTATTTTCCCAGGAGGTCCAAACCTGACACTTAGGACAGCAAAAATCCCACCTGAACTCAACCCACAATCTCTGACCACATCACATACATTCCAAAATGAACAAAGGTGTGCAATTATTTTCTGGATGTAGTAAATACTTTTCAGGTTCCCACATTTATCAATCACTTTGTCCTTCTCCAGCTGTTTCCCTCGCAGGATAACAGAACTGCGAATCCAGACTCTGCACTTGCTTCGTACGTATTTGTACGTCTCACACACTCACACAATCATATAGGTTCAGATACAAAGTCAAGTTACAATAAACAAATTTTAAATCCAAATGTCCTTTAAACATTCAGTCGCCCCCCCCCCCCCCCCCCCTTGAAACCTCTATGCAACCAAAACCTCGGGGAGACGAACAAAGGTACACAGATTACAAAGTTACCAAATGTGCACAGATTACAAAGTTACCAAATCTCACAAAAGGTTAACCTCCAGTTACTTTTCCAAACATCCATTTGTCTCCTAAAACCTCTTATATAACCAAAACCTCAGAGAGACGAACAGAGGTACACAAATTACAAAGTTACCAAATGTATGCGTGTTAAGACGCTAGCAGTCCTGCATACGCTCACCTTGCGTTAGAGCAGTAACAACTTATGGGTAGCTACCAAATGAACCGGTTCCAAAACAAAAACCAAAACCAAATTTAAAAGAATACCTTCCGATTGATGGTCCTTGTTTGTCCCCGCAGCGATCCGATTGAGGAGGGGAGTCTCTCTGGAGAAATCCCCGGGGGTACCCAAGAGAGTCCCAATCTCAATGGGTCCTCCAGCCGGGCAGAGAGGATACCACCTGGGGTGCCAAAACTGATACAAAAATCGGAAATCTCCAAACCCCCTTGCTTTCTAACTTTCCTCACTTAAGTGGGAAGCTAGGAGTGGCTGGGTAAAGAGCCCAAAAGAAAACTCAATAACACTAGAGTGTTATTAAGCAGGCATTCTTTATTGCAGCGCTGGGCAGCACTGGGGATTATCCACCATGAGTGCTCCACCAATTTGGCAGATTTTCAGAGACTATATACCATAAAGTTATACATAGTCATAGGATTTCTGAGAACCCATTTACATAATCATGAGATATGCAAATGTCTGCATGTGCAGTCATCTTCCCCGGTGGTCGTTGCGGGGGGTCTTCAGATGAAGGCTTGTAGTCTTCCTCACTGTGTCTTACGCAAACTCAGTCCTGGAATCACGTAGGCCATGTCCTTCGAGGCAGCTGTTGCAATTCCCTTATCTCTATGTTCCCTGCATCCGCCCATCCCAAGGCCCAGACATCTGAAGTGAGAACATCCCCGGAGACTCCTTATCTTACAGCCATTACCTCTCTCCAAATTGCAAAGGCTTTCCTTTGTTTAGTTGAACACCCAGGATAGTTGTGTAATTAAGGTATTTACAATGCCCTCCTTGTCCTTGTGGCCCCAACCCTTTCAACATCAGTAAAAGTTCCACAGCTTTCTCTTTCCTTCACTCCACACCTCCGGCCTAATGCATGGATATAGAGGAAAGCGGGTTTTATATGTGTTACAATGCAGTTGCGTAGACCAATCAAATTACTCATGTTAAGGGGCGGGCTAATCAGTTACTATTCCTTGTGTAATCAGTATGTGCTTGTCCTATGCGGGATCAGTACATGCTTGTCCCGTGCAGGTGGTGCAGACGTATGGTCAGTGGTGTGTTAATCTTCCTTGTTCTAAACTGATGTCCTGTGCAGGTGGTGGTGGGGTTTATACCGAATTCTGGTCAGTTGTGGTGATACCAGATGGTTTAGTAAAAGTAGGCCTCAAAGTAGGCCCTAAAAGGCCTACTCTGTGTAACCTTTAGACAGAACCAATTTTCCTGTCAGTAATTTTACTTTCAGCTAAATAACTGCACTTTCTGAAACTAACTGCATATTTTGCAGACAGTGTCTGCTTCTAGGACTGATAATGCTTGAAGTTGGTGGGGACGGTATGCAGAAAGGCTCTGGCTTGTGCTTATTCTTAGAGAATCCAAGGTCTCTGTTAAATTCCTCACTAATTACGAAGAAGGGCCGAAGATAAACGAGACTGTGAACAACATCTTTGTAGTGTCTTAAATGACTTGATTCACAGCTCTGATGCCAGGAGAAGAGATAAATCCTGTAAGAACTAGAACAGTATCTTTTCCTTGGAGCCACCTGCATGTGTCAACAGAAAGCTATCAACTACACTTGCACAGAAGCAGGGTCATACAGTGGACAGCAAAACTATGGGGGATTACGACCACTAGAGACCACCCAAGACCCCTTCCCCAATTTAGTACGCATGCGCAAAGACATTACATAATGTATTAGCATATGCATAAGGTTTCTTGGAATAGGTGGGCTTTTCTCGGTAATAGTATGAATATTCATTTTTCTATAATATATATCACAGAATCGACTAGGTTGGAAGAGACCTCTGGGATCATCGAGTACAAACTTTGACCTAACACCACTGTGTCAACTAGACCATGGCACTAAGTGCCACACGTATATAATGAGTGTGCTTATGTCCCTAGGTGTGCATGGTGGGAGGAGAGATCCCCCATGTACCCATGTTCCCAACTAGGGAAGGCACCCTGCTGGACCTGTTGTTTGTGAACAAAGAAGGACTTGTGGGTGATGTGATGGTTGGAGGACTGTCTTCATTTAGCCCACACCCAGGGCTAAACAATAAACAGTTGCTCTATCACCCAGTGTCCCTTCCCCAACTGAGAAAGGGAATTGGGAAAAGGAGGGAGACTTGTGGGTTAAAACTTAACCAGACTTAATAAAATAAGGAAAACAATATCAATGCCAATAAAAAAAAGACACAAAATTATACTTAGCCAACAGAGTGGTGGCTAGTTCCTCCATGGATCACAACCCTTGAGAAGGAAGGGGAAGAGGGCAAAGCAAAAAAATCCCACCCATCCCCAGCAAGCTTTCCCATTTCACAGAATCACAGAATCAACCAGGTTGGAAGAGACCTCAGGGATCATCCAGTCCAACCGTTGCCCTGACACCACCCTGTCAACTAGACCATGGCACTAAGTGAACCTGACATTAATGTTATAGAATACACCTGTGGGCCATCCTGGGTCAGCTGCCCTGGATTTAACTGCTAATGGCCTTGATCACCATACCACAGCTAGCCACAAACTGAACAAAAATGTAACAGAAAAGTGATTCTATAAATTTTATCGCCACAAAACCAGAACAGGATTCCACCCCTTATTCTATATAATTTATGTCAAGTCACTACTATTTTCCCGATCTCTCGACATATATATATCCATATATATACACAGATATAATTCTCTTTAGTCTATGGGCTCTCTCTCTAAGAAGTCAATTGAATTAATTTAGTCCAAACCCATGGGTTTCATCTCTCATAATAGTCTGTCAGGGCAGAAAAAAAAAACCTGATGTGGGACTCACTCAGCCAGTAGATTGGGACCAGGCCTCAATATGGTGTGATGGACTGGTGAAGTTGGGCAGAGCAGGATGATGTGTTGCATCTGGAGCTTGCAGCTGGCGTATCTGGTGCAGCCCATGTTCACAGTCTGGGGTGATTCTTTACTGTGATAAATGACAAGTAGCATCATACAGTTTAAGTTATTGGCTATTCTCACCCAAAATCAAATATCCTTGGGGTACAAATCTAACTTCCCCATCGTCCTGCATCATCCACCACCTGCACCCAGGCCCTTGAGCAAAAGCAATGCCACCAGTGGGTTTGCCTTTGCTTGAGGAAGGAGTAATCCAAGCTGTTTTCCCCAACATATTTCTTGCGTGCACCATGGGGACTTTATCCCCCTCTATAGTGTGCAACAGTTCGGATTGAGCAGGGCCAGCCCAATGGACAGATCCCCTGGTATGCGAACCAGGTGGCCTTTGCTAAGTGTTTGTCCTAGTTTTTGGAGGTTCAATCACCCATCGCTTTCAATGTAGTCTTCAACAGTCCACTGCATCGTTCAACTTTCCTGGTGGCAGGTGCACGGTAGGGGATGTGATATATCCATTCAATACCATGCTCTTTAGCCCAGGTGTCTATGAGGCTATTTCAGAAATGAGTCTCATTGTCTCACTCTATTCTTTCTAGAGTACCAAGTCACCCCAAAATTTGCTTTTCAAGGCCCGTAATAGTGTTACAGGCAGTGGCATGAGGCACAGGGTATGTTTCCAACCAGCCCGTACTTTCTTCCACCATCGTGAGCACATAGCACTTGCCTTGGCGGGTTCGTGGAAGCGAGATGTAATCAATCTGCCAGGCCTCTCCATACTTATATTTCAGCCATCATCCTCCATACCACAGGGGTTTTAGTCATTTGGCTTGTTTAATTGCAGTGCATGTTTCACATTTGTGGATGACCTGTGCGATAGTGTCCATGGTCAAATCCAGCCCTCAGCCACGGGCCCATTTATATGTTGCATCTCTGCCTTGACGGCCTGATGTATTATGGGCCCACCAAGCTAAAAATAGTTCACCTTTATGCTACCAGTCCAGGTCTACTTGGGACACTTTAATCTTAGCAGCTTGATCCACCTGCTTGTTGTTTTGATGGTCCTCAGTGGCTCGACACTTGGGTACATGAGCATCTACGTGACATACCTTCACAACCAGCTTCTCTAATCAGGTAGAAATATCCTGCCACAATTTGGCTGCCCAGATGGGTTTGCCTCTGCGCTGACAGTTGTTTTTCTTCCATTGCTTCAGCCATCCTCACAGGGCATTTGCTACCATCCATGAGTCAGTATACAGGTAGAGTACTGGCCATTTTTCTCGCTCAGCAATATCTAGAGCCAGCTGGATGGCATTTACTTCTGCAAACTGACTCAACTCACCATCTCCCTCAGTTGCTTCTGCCACTCGTCATATAGGACTCCACACAGCAGCTTTCCACCTCTGCTGTTTGCCTACAATAAGACAAGATCCATCAGTGAACAAGGCATGATGCTTCTCATTCTCTGATAGTCTATTGTATGGTGGGGCCTCTTCAGCGAGCATCACCTCTTCCTCTGGCAACATTCCAAAATCTTTGCTTTCTGGCCAGTCCATGATTACTTACAGAATTCCTGGGCAATTAAGGTTCCCTATGCAGGCCTGCTGAGTAATCAGTGCAACCCACTTACTCCATGTAGCATCAGTTGCATGGTGTGTAGAGGGGGTCTTTCCTTTAAACATCCAGTTCAACACTGTCAATCTGGGTGCCAGGAGGAGCTGTGCCTCAGTACCAATTACTTCTGAGGCAGCTCCAACTCCTTCATAGGCTGCCAGTATCTCTTCTTCTGTTGAAGTATAACAGTCCTCTGACCCTCTGTATCCCCGACTCCAAAACCCCAGGGGTCGACCTCGAGTCTCCCCTGGTGCATTTTGCCAGAGGCTCCAGATAGGGCCATTCTCCCTGGCTGCAGTGTAGAGGACGTTCTTTACTTCTGGTCCCATCCGGACTGGCCCAAGGGCCACTGCATGATCTATCTCTTGTTTAATTTGCTCAAAAGACTCTTGTTGCTCAGGGCCCCATTTGAAATTGTTCTTTTTCCAAGTCACTTCATAGAGAGGGCTCACAATCTGACCGTCATGGGGAATGTGCATCCTCCAGAAACCCACAACGCCTAAGAAAGATTGTGTCTCTTTTTTGTTAGTTGGCGAAGACATGGTTGTTATTTTGTTAACCATGTCCACTGGGATCTGACGAGGGCCATCTTGCCACTTGATTCCTAAAATCTGGATCTCTTTTGCAGGTCCCTTGACCTTAGTGCATTTGATGGCAAAACCAGCTTCTAGAAGGATTCGAATTACTTTTTCCCCTTTCTCAAAAACTTCTCCTTCTGTATCACCCCATACAATGATGTCATCAATGTATTGCAGGTGTTCCAGAGCTCCACCCTTCTCCAGTGCAGTCTGGACCACTCCATGGCAAATGGTGGGGCTATGTTTCCACCCCTGGGGCAGTCGATTCCAGGTGTACTGGATGCCCCTCCAGGTGAAGGCAAACTGTTGCCTACACTCCACTGCCAAAGGAATAGAGAAAAATGCATTTGCTATATCATTCATGGCATACCACTTCGCTGCCTTTGACTCCAGTTCGTAATGGAGTTCTAACATGTCCCGTATGGCAGCACTCAGCAGTGGTGTGACTTCATTCAGGCCACAATAGTCCACAGTTAGTCTCCATTCCCCCCTGGACTTTCGCACTGGCAATATGGGACTGTTGAAGGGGGAGCGTGTTTTGCTGATCACTCCTTGGTTCTCCAATTGATGGATCAGCTCATGGATGGGGATCAGTGAGTCTCCATTAGTACGATATTGACATCAGTGGACTGTTGTAGTAACAATGGGCACCTTTTTCTCCTCGACCCTCAGCAGCCCCAAAATAGAAGGGTCCTCTGATAGACCAGGCAGGGTAGACAGCTGTCTAATTTCTTCTGTCTCCACCAAACACCCACCGGTATCCCCTTGGGTCCTTGAAATACCCTCTCCTCAGGTAATATATATCAACAATGCATGGGGCATCTGGGCCAGTCACAATAGGGTGCATCTGCCACTCAGTCCCAGTGAGACTCACTTCAGCTTCCAATACAGTCAGCTCTTGGGAGCCCCCTGTCATGCCAGAGATACAAATCGATTCTGCCCCTTTATAGTTTGACGGTATTATGGTGCATTGTGCACCAGTGTCCACTAGAGCCTTGTACTCCTGTGGTTCTAATGTGCCAGGCCATCAAATCCACACAGTCCAAAAAACACGGTTATCCCTCTCCTCCACCTGGCTGGTTCGTTATCGACATCTCGGTTCGAGCAGCTCACGTAGATTTTATCCCCATTATTCACATCTGGTAAATAGGGATCTGAAGCCCATCTATGCTGTCTGGAGAGCTTCCCATTGGAAACTAGAGCAACAAATCTCCTGGAAGAAGCCCCATGCCTAATCGGTTCACCTTGTAACTCATGTACGTGTGTCCGTAAAGCCAAGGTAGGTTTTCCATCCCATTTTCTTCATGTCTTCTCCATGGTCATGCAGGAAAAACCACAGGGTGCCTTGTGATATATACCGTCTCTCCTGAGCAGGTCTTGCAGGGGAACGCTGTCTCCTTATGGCTGAGACATTCATCGGTGCAGGTGGGGAGCGGGGTCTGTCCTCCATCTGGGAGAATTTTTCTAACACCTCACCAAGAAGTTCTGCGGATTTTTCCACAGCTGAGACACTGGCCCGTGGGGAGGAAAAGAGATTGTCTGCATATTGCTGCATCCAATTGTCTATGTCACCCACTGTTGGTGTCTCGGCATCTCCCCAGCTAAATAATGCTAATGTGTTGGCACACAACGGTGGCATGCTCAGTACCCACTCGCGCCACATGGGTCTGGTAACTCTGAGGGCATCTAGATCTAGTGGTGTCTGCAGGTCATCCAGGTCCTCAAAAATCAGCTCCCGCACAGCTATTTCCCTTAGATTCTTAACACCTGTCCTGAGGAGAAGAAACACGCCTCCACACAATCCAATGTGAATCAAAGTGAAGATGCTTTATTAAGCATAAGCTGTCCCTTTTATACATTTGTACTTTCCCTGGCTGTAAGCATGTGCATTGCTATTGGTTAATATTACTGTCCACGCTTCAAACATACTCTTCTTTGATGTGTTGATTGGTCACTGCTCTGCCACTGGTCCTTTCTTAATTGGCTCCATCAGTTCTTGTTTCTTCTCCTCCGTGTTCGGCTCCCCTCGGCTACTCCCTCAATTCTTGTTTGCTCAACTGCTGTTTTTCCTCATCTCTTCTCTCCAAGGTCAGCTTGTTGACACTAACTACATGACTCTTGTCACGCAGCTAGGCCCTCACTCCATACTCTCATACTTCTGGCTCATTACATGACCATTCTCCTCCAAAAACCCCTCTACAATTCCCCCTTTCTTTTCTTGAGCCAGAAAGGCCGTGTTTATCATCCGCTGCAGGGCCCTTTGCAAACAGGAGAATAAACACGGTAATACAAGCATGATAATACAAATCACGAACAATCCCATCAATAGCATTTTAATCAATCTGACCAGCCACCCTCCAATTCCCAGATTACCCAACCAGTCATCCGGAAACCCATGCTGTTCCCGTATTTTCTGTGTGGTATCCATGAGCTCTTTGATCTGTTTATGAATTGACTTGGAGTGATCATTCAGATCCATGCAACACATCCCATCAAAATCCTGACATCCGTGACCATGTGCTAATAATAAAAAGTCTATAGCAGCTCTATTTTGTAAGGTAGCATGTCGGATACTATCTAAATCATTGGCTAATGCTTCTAAAATTCTAGAAGTTTGGTTAGCTCTTTTTGCAACCTAGCAAGCTAAATTTCGCAATTGTGTTAGTCCTTGTGCCGCATCGTTACATTCTATCCCTATGTTAGTGACACTTCTTTTTTACCTGGCCTTATGTAGGTTAGTATGGTTAGTATGACTTTTTGCATAGGCATTAGTAGACTTAATTTGCTTATGGTACACGAACCTCCCACTTTCTTACTGGGCAACCTTGGCCAAGCCCTATCCCCACAAATTAGGAATAAACCTTTTGGTAATTTTTGCTTTAAGATCCGTTTAAGGGGACCCCCACTAGACATGTATGAAAGGGTTGTTCAGGCTGAGCTAAGGAGGCACAAAACTGCGTCTGGTTCAGGCTCCGCATCAGAGTCACCCAAACGTTGTGACTCCCCTTCCACAGTGTCAGTGGAAGGACTATCGGTTGAAGTCCTCTTGTCAGCTCCAGGATCCAAAGCAGGCTTAACACAGCTGGTGGGAAACCACCGTGGCCCTGCATCTGTGGAGACACAAGCATACCCATGTCCCCAGGTAACTAAATCCCACGGGCCTGTCCACTTTCCCGTTTGCAGGTCTCGTGCTAAAACCTTTGCCCTGACAAGAGGATCGCCTCCCTGCAAAGACAAAAAATGAGAGATAATTATAGGACACTCTTTCCCGGTTGGCACAGTTAAATGATTCAATGTGTACCCAGCCTTCCATAGGCGAGCATGCGGGGTCTCAGAGCTCATTCCCCCTTTTTTTTTTTTCTTTTTTATTTTTTTCTCGAGAAGTTGCTTCAGAGTGTGGTGCACTCATTCCACAATGGCCTGGCCTGTAGCATGTGTGTTATGTCCGTTTGCCACAGGTCCAAGGCTTGGCAGCCACGCGGGTTAACCCCGCGTGGAAACACCAGTCCGGGTCCTAGGCGTTGACACTCCGGACAAGTGGCGGTGATAGATTTCGAGTCTGCAAAAGAGATCTTGAATTGATGGACTAACGCCCAAGCCCCTTGGTGAAAAAACTGGTGAGACAGAAACGCTTGACGAACTAGGTCTGGCACTGGAGGGGTCCAAGCGGGGGCTGCGAGGGCATCGGCACGCGCGTTCCCTTCACATATGAATCCTGGCAGACCAGTGTGGCTGCGAATATGCAAGATATAATACCTATGCATATGTCAGTTCACTACAGTCCATAGCATTTTTAGCTACGAAAATAATTGTTCTGAGTTTACCTCTTTGAGTAGCGCACGATCAACACGCTGTGCAACATCTGCTACATAAGCAGAGTCCGTAACAATGTTTACAGCACAATGTGAAAATGTTTGAAAAGCAACAATGGCAGCACTAAGTTCAACCAATTGAGGTGATCCCTGTACTAAATGCACCAATTCCTGCCATTGCCTTCCGTCAGACCAGGTAACTACTGCTTTTCCTGATTTTCCAGAGCTGTCAGTAAAGACCGTAGGGCCTTGTACTGGGCTATCTGCTGCCAGCGACTGTTGAATCTCTTGTAACTCTGAATGAGCTTCTAATAATTTGTGACTGGGAAGATGATAAGATACCTGCCCTTCAAATCCTTCCAGGGCCAATTGAAATGGTAAACTGTTTGCCATACACCAGCTTACATAATCGCGTTCAATGGGAATTATCAGTCGACTGGGGTCTCGGCCCGTGAGTTGAATGCATCGTGTGCATCCTTTCGTGATTGTTTTTGATATCAGCTCAATCTGAGTGCTCACTGTTTTTCGTGGTTGAACGGATAAAAACAGCCACTCTAGAACGTGTAGCAGATCCTTCCAGCACTCATTCCACTGGCCCAGTAATCCCATGGGATGATAGTTGGCAATGGCTACATATAAACTTACTGCTGTCTCTAAATCCACAAGATGTACCTTTTTCTGTTGCATGCCATTGACATATTGTGGGACTGTTTTTCATGCCTTGCGGTAATACCGTCCACTGATATCATTGACAAGGCGCCACGTTGTTCCTACTAGGTATTGAAAAAGCAAATTAGCATTTGTCAGTTTCATGCAAAGGGATGGTGAAAAAAAAAAAACAATCTTTCAGATCAATAACCAAAATGTATAGTCTGCATCAATAACTCCTGGTAAAACAAATAGACCTTGCAAGGTTACACTAGGATGTCCGAGTAATAGTGCACTTAACCCGTTTCCAATGGGTCCCACAGCATTCATTGGAACCTTATGCACTCTGCTATTCTCTATTGTGATTGCGGTTGCTGTGGTAACATCCAGTCCGGCGCTCCCTGCGGTTCGGGCTGTGAGTTGACTGCTTAGGCCTGGAACTGGTTGGGAAGATTCATTGGTGTCAGCACACGGTTCCTCCCCACGTTCTTTCTCCAGTTTCCCTGCACTCTGCAGCTGCTTGTTATCAGCTGACCTTGAGCATTATGCTTAGACCTGCACTGCTTCACAAAATGCCCCAGCTTCCCACAGTAATGACACATCAAAACAGAGTTACCTCTCCCACTCAGCTTCGACTTCTTAAGGCAGTTTTTCTTAAAGTGACCTTCTTGCCTGCATGTATAACAACGATGAACTACCTTAACTGCTGCCGCAAATATTTTTGTTAAATGCTCCATCTGAAACGTGGTGGTTCCTACTTTCCCGCAAGCATCCATTAGCTCGGTTAAGGTGGGGTTACGATTTGCCATCCCTGCAATAACTTTCCTGCGAGCCTCGTTTGCGTTGTCCTTTGCTAACTGTAGTAACAACGCTTCTTTAGCAGCCCCGTTTTGTATTTGTTTGTCTAAGGCAAATCACTCCCCAACTGAATGGCTCCCACTCGGGTGGGCCGCTTCTGTCCCCTCGATATACCAAGCAAGCCAATACCCCGCCACCCACAACAGCCGCGGCCCTGAAATCACCGTCTGCAAGTGTGTGCTCTCTTAATTTTCTCCAGAACCTGGCCGGGTCTGGGCCAGACACAGTAACCTGGACTGGCTGCAGCGTGAATAACTCCTCCACGCTACTGCCTGACTTTCCCAACCCTCGGGCTCTGCAGCAATTATGTCCCGCTTCCACCTCTTCAGAAAGGTCTATTAAGGGTGGCTCAGTCTCAGATTCGGGTAACGGGACGGTAGAAGGATCAATGTTCCGCTGCTGTTCCCTGGGCGGTGAGGGGGGGCTCTGGCGGCACGGAAGGCGGTGGGGGGGGGAGCTCTGGCGGCACGGAGGGCGGTGGAGGGGGAGCTCTGGCGGCGCGGAGGGGCCGGGGGGGCTCTGGCGGCACGGAGGGCGGTGGGGGGGGGCTCTGGCAGCGCAGAGAGCAAAGTCACTGTGAAAGGAGCTGTAGCCGCCTCAGCCGCCGCTTTTGCCTCTCTGTCCTCCTTCAATTGCTCCAGTGAGTCTATAACTAATCTCCACGTCGTCAACGATGCAGTGGCGATCTTGTCCCCCCTTGAGGCAGCCTCAAACAGAGAAGTTCCAGCGCTTTGCCACGTACTAACTTCGAAAGCAGTCTGCGCCGTAGCTGGCAAATTATTCTTTTTACACCATTATTTACAATTATTTACACCAATTATTTACATCAATAGTCTCCGGAGCAAATGCTCATCGTATTTTACCCCTCTCTTATAGAGGATATGGAGGAGAAGCCTTACTATTGCACTTTCTTCTTTAGAAATATTTTGGCCCATCTCCTTTTCCCCGGCTGCTCACCTCACTGGGTGTCCCGTTGCAACGTACTTTTCTTTTCTTGCGAGTCGTCCTCCGGCTCGCCCTGGTCTTCAGTCCCGCTGAGCCGTACTCCAGCCGGTGTACCTCCTTCTGGGCTGTTCCCCGAACTTGCCGTCGATTTACTAAATCAGTATCACGTCGGGGTCACCATCTGAGGAGAAGAAACAGGACTCCACACAATCCAATGTGAATCAAAGTGAAGACGCTTTATTAAGCATAAGCTGTCCCTTTTATACATTTGTACTTTCCCTGGCTGTAAGCATGTGCATTGCTATTGGTTAATATTACTGTCCACACTTCAAACATACTCTTCTTTGATGTGTTGATTGGTCACTGCTCTGCCACTGGTCCTTTCTTAATTGGCTCCATCAGTTCTTGTTTCTTCTCCTCCGTGTTCGGCTCCCCTCGGCTACTCCCTCAATTCTTGTTTGCTCAACTGCTGTTTTTCCTCATCTCTTCTCTCCAAGGTCAGCTTGTTGACACTAACTACATGACTCTTGTCACGCAGCTAGGCCCTCACTCCATACTCTCATACTTCTGGCTCATTACATGACCATTCTCCTCCAAAAACCCCTCTACACTGTCCCAATGGTTGTCCACTTGCCTGGGTGGTATATGACATCATCCCTAAAGGGATACCTGTTCCTTACGCTTCACAGGAGTCGCCGCCAGAGAGTGAGGAGCTGTGCACCAGTTGCAAGACTCCTATCAATACCCACTTCTCTACCCGTTGGTCCCAGATGCTTGGCTTCTCTATCCTCCAACTCAAAACCATCATTGGCTCCATTATCCGAGCAGCGGAACAGCCAAGTAACAAGTTGCTCACCTTCATGACGGCTGTAATCTTTATGTATATCTCGCAGCTCACTCAGGGATAGGGATCGAGTGGTTACCTCTGTCTCGGCCTCCTGTGATGTCCTTGGTAGGCCATCATGACCTGTTTTTTTTGTTTATTTCGTCTTCTGTACAGGTGCGACTGATAGCAGCACTGGTTGAATGCCTAGGTTAGCTGCACCACCCATCACTGGGGGCTGAATAGCTGCAGTGCTTTTAGCCAGTGTCTGGGTAATAGCAGCAAGTGCTGCCTGGAGTTGAGTAATTGCAGTATCCAGTGCAGAGATCTGAATAGCCTCTGGGGTAGCCAGGATGCCTATTGTAGGGACTGGCAGGGTCTGAGTATCTGTGATTCGAGTTGTGGGTGCTGGGGCAGCTGCAGTGTCTGTCACAGGGGCTGGAGCTGCTGTGGTGCCTGGTATAGGGGCCGGGGCTGCTGCGGGGCCCATTACAGTGGTTGCAGCAGCTGTGCTGTATCCCCCCTTATACAGATGTTTTACTCTAAGCAAGAACAAGAACTGATAGACATTCAAAAGGCTTAACAATATGAGCATGGTGGTTGAAGCATCCCACGGGTATTCAAAATTCTCAAAAGCCACTGAGATCAGCCTCGAGGGAAAAGGAAAGTACATGTCACCAATTCCCATTCCATAGAAATAAGAGATGGGCACAGTTGCAAAAGAATTGATAATATCATAAACTAATGCCAAACAACACAGCAGAGTAATACTGGTCCAAGCCCAGAAGTGATAAACCGCACAAAACCAGTAACAAATAGCAGCAAAGCCAAAAATTTGATTAGCCACCCCAAAAGTAACTGTAAAACCAAACCCCAGAGAATTCCACCCAGTGACCCTGCTACTGACTCCACCATAATGAATGCTCATAACAAAAGTAGTCAAATCTGTGACAACTTCTACCCTCCAAGGCTCTTAGATAAAAATTCTATGGTTCTCCCAGGTGATCTATTTACGTTGGGTGCCAAATACACTGTCTTCGTTTAGCCCGCACCCGGGGCTAAACAATAAGCAGTTTTTCTCTCATCCAATGTCCCTTCCCCAACCAAGAAAGGGAATTGGGAAAAAGAGGGAGACTCTGGGTTAAAATTTAAACAGATTTAATAAAATAAGGAAAACAATATCAATGTTAATACAAAAGACACAAAATTATATTTAGTGCACAGAGTGGTGGCTTGTTCTTCCAGTGATCACAACCGTTGAGAAGAGAGGAGGAGAAAGAGAGCTAGGAAAAGAAGGCAGATCAAAGAACCCCAGCCCTTTCTAGCAAGGTTTCACATTTATAGTAAACCTGACATTAATGATATAGAATACACTTGTGGGCCAGCCCGGGTCAGTTGCCCTGGATTTAACTTCTAATGGCCTTGATCACCGTACCACAGCTGGCCACAAACTGAAACAAAATGTAACGGAAAATTGATTTTATAAATTTTATCCCTGCAAAACCAGGACTGAGGCTGTCTTGGGCATAGTGATCATGAAATGATAGAGTTTTCGATTCTTGGAGAAGTAAGGAGGGGGTCAGCAGAACTGCTCCCTTGGACTTCCGGAGGGCAGACTTTGGCCTGTTTAGGAGCCTGGTTGAGAGAGTCCCTTGGGAGACAGTCCTGAAGGGCAAAGGGGTCCAGGAAGGCTGGACACTCTTCAAGAAGGAAATTTTAAAAGTGCAGGAGCAGGCCATCCCTATGTGTAGAAAGACAAACCCGTGGGGAAGAAGACTGGCCTGGCTGAACAGAGAGTTTTGGCTGGAACTCAGGAAAAAAAGGAGAGTTTATGACCTTTGGAAGAAGGGGTAGGCCACTCAGGAGGACTATAAGGATGTCATGAGGTTATGCAGGGAAAAAATTAGAAGGGCCAAAGCCCATCTAGAACTTAATCTGGCCACTGCCGTAAAAGGCAATAAAAAATGTCTCTATAAATACATTAACAACAAAAGGATGGCTGAGGACAATCTTCATCTTTATTGGATGCAGGGGGAAACATAGTGACAAAGGCTGAGGTGCTTAATGCCTTCTTTGCCTCACTCTTTAGTAGTAAGATGAGTTGTTCTCCGGATACCTAGCCTGTGGAGAAAAGGACTCAGCACATGATGCAATGTGAATCAAGCATAAGCCTAAGCCGTTTATTACAAAAAAAAGCCCCTTTTTATAACATATTTGCTTCTGTACATGCAGCCAGGCACTGTCCATGCAAAACCCGATTGGTCGCCCCGCTTCTGCCACACGCTGTTCACGCGCCCCCCTGCAACCTCCCATTGGTCAGTCCTTTCACCATCCCCCTGTGCTGTAACATGATCCTGCAGGTGCCAAGTCCAGCACTGTTCGCAGTGATGTTTACTGTCAAGTATGCAGAGGCTCCGTGGGAAGCACACAGGAGATTGGCCTGTGGCCTTGCTTGGAGAGCTTGTTGACTTCAGCTCTTGATTCTTTCCGTTAGCTGCAACAATATCCCCCAACACTAGCCTCTGAGCTGGAAGACAGGGACCGGGAGCAGAATGAAGCCCCCATAATCCAAGGGGAAATGATTAGCAACCTGCTACGCCATTTAGACACACACAAGTCTATGGAGCCTGATGGGATCCACCCAAGGGTACTGAGAGAGCTGGCGGAAGTGCTCACCAAGCCACTTTTCATCATTTATCAGCAGTCCTGGCTAACCAGAGAGGTCCCAGGGGACTGGAAGTTAGCAAATGTGATGCCCATCTACAAGAAGGGCTGGAAGGAAGATCCAGGGAACTATAGGCCTGTCAGTCTGACCTCGGTGCCAGGGAAGGTTATGGAGCAGATCATCTTGAGTGCCATCAGGCAACATGTACAGGGTAACCAGGCGATCAGGACCAGTCAGCATGGGTTTATGAAAGGCAGGTCCTGCTTGACTAACTTGATCTTCTTCTATGACAAGATGACCCACTTACTGAATGAGGGAAAGGCGGTGGATGTTGTCTACCTGGCCTTTAGCAAAGACTTTGACACAGTTTCCCACAGCATTCTCCTGGAGAAACTGACTGCTCATGGCTTGGACAGGCATACGCTTCGCTGGGTAAAAAAACTGGCTGGATGGCCAGGCCCAAAGAGTTGTGGTGAATGGAGTTAAATCCAGTTGGCGGCTGGTCACAAGTGGTGTTCCCCAGGGCTCAGTATTGGGGCCAGTTCTCTTTAATATCTTTATCAATGATCTGGACGAGGGGATCGAGTGCACCCTCAGTAAGTTCACAGACGACACCAAGTTGGGCGGGAGTGTTGATCTGCTTGAGGGTAGGAAGGCTCTGCAGAGGGATGTGGACAAGCTGGATTGATGGGCCGAGGCCAGTTGTATGAGGTTCAACATGGCTAAGTGTCAGGTCCTTCACTTGGGGCAGAACCACCCCATGCAATGCTACAGGCTTGGGGCAGAGTGGCTGGAAAGCTGCCTGGCAGAAAAGGACCTGGGGGTGTTGATCGATAGCCGGCTGAATATGAGCCAGCAGTGTGGCCAAGAAGGTCAACAGCATCCTGACTTGTATCAGAAATAGTGTGGCCAGCAGGACTTGGGAAGTGATTGTCCCCCTGTACTCGGCACTGGTGAGGCTGCACTTCGAATACTGTGTTCAGTTTTGGGCCCCTCACTACAAGAAAGACATGGAGGTGCTGGAGAGAGTCCAAAGAAGGGCAACGAAGCTGGTGAAGGGTCTAGAGCACAAGTCTGATGAGGAGCGGCTGAGGGAACTGAGGTTGTTTAATCTGGAGAAAAGGAGGCTGAGGGGAGTCCTTAACGCTCTCTACAACTACCTGAAAGGAGGGTGTAGCAAGATGGATGTCGGTTTCTTCTCATAAGTAAAAAGCGATAGCATGAGAGGAAACAGCCTCAAGTTGCACCAGGGGAGGTTTAGATTGGATATCAGGAAAAATTTCTTCACAGAAAGGGTTGTCAAGAATTGGAACAGGCTGCCCAGGGAAGTGGTGGAGTCACCATCCCTGGAGGTATTTAAAAGACATGTAGATGTGGTGCTTAGGGACATGGTTTAGTGGTGGACTTGACAGTGCTAGATTAACAGTTGGACTTGATGATCTTAAAGTCCTTTCTAACCAAAATGATTTTATGATTCTATGAAATAGAGATAGAAAAGTCAGTGCAAAACTGTGAGTATGGGCTACAAGTTGCATTGCTTTTCTTCTTGTTTGGATGTGGACAGAATATAGGCAATATGTCTAAAAGCAAAATTGATTAAATGATCCAAATGCCCTCATTTTGCATAAATAGACTTTAATTCTGTGCAGATATTCCTATCAACAAGTGTATGTTTGATTAAGAGGTGATGCAAAGGATGAGGGTAATGAACCTAAATTGCTTATATTGTTCAGGAATGCCCAAACGTATGGGGCCTTACAAGCTGTATTACACATTTTTAGGCATTGAAGAGCCATTCTCTCCTGCTTTTCCCCAGAAAGCTTAGCATGTTGCTTGCTTCTGCTCTATAGTCTCTACTTACTAAACTTTCCCTATCTCCCTTCTAGGATCCTGACCTGGGGACTTGCACCCCCAGCCTTCTGGATATCCTGCACCAACTACCTTTTACCTACTGTCCTGGTTTGGCCTAAACCAGGCCAATTTTCCTTTCAGTGATTTTTACTTTCAGCTAAGTCTCCTCTAAGTAACTGCACTTTCTGAAAGTAACTGCATGTTTTGCAGACAGTGTCTGCTTCCAGGACTGATAACGCTCGAAGTTTGTAGTTATTGCTGAGGCACCGGTAGGGATGTTGTGCAGAAAGGCTCTTGCTGTACTTATTCTTGGAGAAACCAAGGTCACCGCTGAATTCCTCACTGCTTACGAGTGAAGAGCCGAAGGGGGGTCGCAGCTGCAGGGGGGAGCGGACAGGGCAGGTGACCCAAAATTGACCAACGAAGGTATTCCATCCCATACACGTCATTCTCAGTATAAAGCGGGGGGATCACGAGGGTCTCACTCTCTTTCTGCTATGGCCGGTGTCCAAGGAGGACTCTGTCTGTTTTCCTGCTGCCCCCGATCCCGATCCGTGCATTCCTGAATCCAGCTCTCGACCGTCGCTGGGCCCAGCCTGGGCCTTCCTGGAGCCTGCCCTGCGGTGCCGGTGGTGACGTGGCTGACTTCAGCGGAGCTCGATCTTGGTTTTGTATATATATATGTATATATTTGATTATTTCTATTATTATTATTATACTCTTTTTCATTATTATAGTTTATTAAAACTGTTTTAACTTTCCAACCTGTAAGTCTCTCTCCCTTTTCCCTTTCCCTTTGTGGGGGGGAGGGGGATAACAGAGAGCATCTGCCACAGGTTTAATAGCCAGCCCAGCTTTAAACCGTGACAGATTTATTGGCGCCCAACGTGGGGCTCGAGAGAAGCTCCAACAGTTTGCTCTGATAAGTCGAATCCCAGCTCCAGTGGGAGGAGACCCGGAGAGCTCAGCCAAGAGAGTATCAGATTTCTTCCTTTGAGATTTACGAGGGGTTGGAAGTTAAAACAGATAGCTAAGATGATAATGTTATTTGTGAGCCTTGTGTTACCTCTTTTCTTTATAAAGCTTGTTTTAGAGTTATGTGTAATGATACCTTACTTGCCGTATGCGCTGTGTGTTAGTGCTTTCATGTGGTTTAACAGGGCGTGCTGGTCAAAATGTGTCATTTTGGTATGGGTTTTGATACTGATTTATGTCGTGATAAACTGGGCAGTTATTATTCCGATCTCTTATCTCTATGATACAATGATGGGCAGCTTTAATCGCGAATCAGTAGCTGCGCACACCGGGCGTCTTTTAACTGATTTTGATAGTATCTGCTCCTTTTTTGCCAAGCTGATTCCTGCAAAATTCGAACAGGGCATGTCGTTATTTTCGTGTGTCCTGAATGTGTTTCTGGTGTGCTATGTGATTAGATGTCAGTGCAGCAACAGCAGGAGGTATCATGCTGCCCCTGTAACCAGGAGAAAACACCGAAAGAAATCAGCTAGTAAAGTGAAGGATGATGACTCAGAGGCTTCTAAGGCAGAGCCAGCACAGGACCCAGGTGCGGGCCCTTCTCAGTCAGAGTCAGGGCCTGACACAGAGGGGGGTTTCCTTGATTGTCTTTTTAAAGCAGACCCATCACACAAGAAAGATCCTTCTAAAGCAGAACAATCACAGGAGGACTCGGACGTAGAGATAACCTACCACTCCTTATCCCTGAAAGAACTGCAAAGTATAAGGAAAGACTTTAGTCGTTATGACGGTGAGCCAATTATTACCTGGTTGCTCCGATGCTGGGATAATGGGGCGGATAGCATAGAATTGGATGGTAGAGAAGCCAGACAGTTGGGATCCCTGTCCAGAGATGGTGGTATTGATAAGATGCTTCCAAGAAGGTCAAACGCTATCAGTCTCTGGAGGCGACTCTTGTCAGCTGTAAAGAGCAGGTATCCCTATAAAGATGATGTTATGAGCCACCTAAGCAAATGGATCACTATAGAAAAAGGTATTAATTACCTTAGAGAACTAGCTGTGCAAGAGATCATTTATAGACTCCCACGGGACATTGTAGATCCTGTAAATCCTGATGAAGTGGAATGCAACCGATCCATGTTCCGGAAGGTTGTGAAGAGTGCTCCACCGACACATACCCATACATTGTCAATATTAGTCTGGGGAAAAGATGCTAGGGCACGACCTAGTGTGGGCGAAATGGCTAACTGTATGCGACAGTATGAAGATAGTATTTCTTCCCCACTGCAGGCCCGTGTCTCCGCTGTGGGAAAAGTGACTAAGGAAGACAAGGACTCATTTAAACAACTGTCAGACAAACTGTCCAGGATCGAGAATAAACTTAACTCTCTGCCTACACAGGCCCGCGTGGCAGCCTTTAGGAGGAAACGCCCTCCTACTGGACCGGCTCAAAGGAAACGGAACACGTCACGAGGTATCCTGTGGTTTACCCTGCGTGATTATGGGGATGAAATGAGCAGATGGCATGGACAACCTACCAGTACCCTACAGGCACGAGTACGTGAGTTGCAAGCTAAAAGAAATACCAGAGAGAATTTTCCTAGGAGGATGGCTGCTCCAGTTATCAATGAGCAGGACCCCAGTCACAGTAGATGGGCCTCAGGTCCCTATTTCCCAAATGTGAATAGGGGAAATGAAGGTCCAATCCCCATGAGCTGCACGAATCCAATCTTTAATTAGAGGGGCCCTGCCTCCAGCCAGGAGGAGGAGAGGGACAATCGAATTTATTGGACTGTGTGGATTCGATGGCCTGGCACATTAGAACCACAAAAGTATCAAGCCCTGGTAGACACTGGTGCACAGTGCACCCTAATGCCATCAGATCATAAAGGGACAGAATCTATCAGTATTTCAGGAGTAACAGGGGGATCTCAAGAGTTATCTGTATTGGAGGCCGAAGTGAGCCTAACTGAAAATGAATGGAAAAAGCACCCCATTGTGACTGGTCCAGATGCTCCATGCATCCTTGGCATAGACTACCTTAAGAAAGGGTATTTTAAGGACCCAAAAGGATATAGATGGGCCTTTGGTGTAGCAGCTGTAGAGACTGAGGACATTAAACAGCTGTCTACCTTGCCTGGCCTCTCAGAAGATCCTTCTGTTGTGGGGTTGCTGAAAGTTGAAGAACAACAGGTGCCAATTGCTACTACCACGGTGCACCAACGACAATATCGCACCAATCGAGACTCCCTGGTCCCCATTCATAAACTGATTAGACAATTAGAAAATCAAGGAGTGATTAGCAAGACTCGCTCACCCTTTAATGGTCCTATATGGCCAGTGCAAAAGTCTAATGGAGAATGGAGATTAACTGTGGACTATCATGGCCTAAATGAAGTTACGCCACCTCTGAGTGCTGCTGTGCCAGACATGCTAGAACTTCAATATGAACTGGAGTCAAAGGCAGCCAAGTGGTATGCCACCATAGACATTGCTAATGCATTTTTCTCTATTCCCTTGGCACCAAAGTGCAGGCCACAGTTTGCTTTTACCTGGAGAGGTATCCAGTACACCTGGAATCGACTGCCCCAGGGGTGGAAACACAGTCCTACTATTTGCCATGGACTGATCCAGACTGCACTAGAAAAGGGTGGAGCTCCAGCATATTTGCAATACATTGATGACATCATTGTATGGGGTGACAGAGCAGCAGAAGTTTTTGACAAAGGGGAGAAAACTATCCAAATTCTTCTGAAAGCTGGTTTTGCCATAAAAAGAGGCAAGGTCAAGGGACCTTCCCAGGATATCCAGTTTTAGGGATTAAATGGCAAGATGGGTGTCGCCAGATCCCGATAGAGGTGATCAACAAAATAACAGCTATGTCCCCACCAACTAACAAAAAGGAAACACAAGCCTTCTTAGGCATTGTGGGTTTCTGGAGAATGCATATTCCAGATTACAGCCAGGTTGTACACCCTCTTTATCAGGTGACAAGAAAGAAGAATGATTTTCAGTGGGGCCCTGAACAACGACAGGCTTTTGAACAGATTAAACAAGAGATTGTGCATGCAGTAGCCCTTGGACCAGTCCGTATGGGACAAGATGTTAAAAATGTGCTCTACACCGCAGCTGGGGACAATGGTCCTACCTGGAGCCTCTGGCAGAAAGTGCCAGGGGAGACTCGAGGTCGAACCCTAGGATTTTGGAGTCGAGGATACAAGGGCTCTGAGGCCAATTACACTCCAACTGAAAAAGAAATACTGGCAGCATATGAAGGAGTTAGAGCTGCTTCAGAGGTAATTGGTACTGAAGCACAGCTTCTCCTGGCACCCCGATTACCAGTACTAGGCTGGATGTTCAAGGGTAAGGTTTCTACTACTCATCATGCAACTGATGCTACATGGAGTAAATGGATTGCATTAATTACACAGAGGGCTCGAATAGGAAACCCTAATCGCCCAGGAATCTTAGAAGTGATCATGGATTGGCCAGAAGGCAAAGACTTCAGAATGCCACCAGAAAAGGAGGTGACACGTGCTGAAGAAGCCCCACCATATAATGAACTACCAGAGGATGAGAAGCAGTATGTCCTGTTCACCGATGGATCCTGCCATCTTGTAGGAAAGCATCGGAAGTGGAAAGCTGCTGTATGGAGTCCCATACGACGAGTCACAGAAGCCACAGAAGGACAAGGTGAATCGACTCAATTCGCAGAGGTGAAAGCCATCCAGCTGGCTTTAGACATTGCTGAACGAGAAAAGTGGCCAAGGCTGTATCTTTATACTGACTCATGGATGGTGGCAAATGCCTTGTGGGGGTGGTTAAAGCAGTGGAAGCGAAGCAACTGGCAGCGCAAAGGTAAACCTATTTGGGCTGCTGAATTGTGGCAAGATATTGCTACTCGGCTAGAGAAACTAGTCGTGAAGGTACGTCATGTAGATGCTCACGTACTTAAAAGTCGGGCAACTGAGGAACATCGAAACAACCAACAAGCGGATCAGGCTGCTAAAGTGTTCCAAATAGATTTGGACTGGGAACATAAAGGTGAACTATTTTTAGCTCGGTGGGCTCATGACACTTCAGGTCATCAAGGGAGAGATGCAACATATAGATGGGCTCGTGACTGAGGGGTGGACTTAACTATGGACTCTATTGCACAGGTTATCCATGATTGTGAAACATGCGCCGCAATTAAACAAGACAAACGGTTAAAACCTTTGTGGTATGGGGGACGGTGGTTGAAATATAAATATGGGGAGGCCTGGCAAATTGACACACTCCCTCAAACCCGCCAGGGTAAACGTTATGTGCTTACCATGGTGGAAGCGACCACCAGATGGCTGGAAACATACTCTGTGCCCCATGCCACCGCCCGGAACACTATTCTGGGCCTCGAAAAGCAAATCTTGTGGCGACACAGCACACCAGAGAGAATTGAGTCGGACAATGGGACTCATTTCAAAAACAGTCTCATAGATAACTGGGCCAAAGAGCATGGCATCGAATGGGTATATCATATCCCCTATCATGCACCAGCGTCTGGGAAAATTGAACAGTATAATGGGCTGTTAAAAACTACCCTAAAAGCAATGGGGGGTGGAACCTTTAAAAACTGGTATAAGCATTTGGCACAAGCTACCTGGTTAGTTAACACCAGGGGATCTATCAACCAAGCTGGCCCTGCTCAGTCAGACCTTTTACATACAGTAGAAGGAGATAAAGTCCCTGTGGTGCATGAAAGGAATCTGTTGGGAAAAACTGTTTGGGTTCTTCCTGCTACAGGCAAAGGTAAACCCATTCGTGGGATTGCTTTTGCTCAGGGACCTGGATGTACTTGGTGGGTGATGCTGCAGGATGGTGAAGTCCGATGTGTCCCTGAAGGTGATCTGATCTTGGGTGAGAATACTTAATTCTGAACTGCATGATGTTAATTGCTGCATAATACTAACAGTGTTCATAAGTGTCTTTCAGGTTGAAGCAGTGGTGATGAGACTGGAGCTAGCTGCAAGTGGCGTCCAGTAACCTCCTCGAGACTGACATCTTTAACCTGCAACCCGTGGGCACGAACTGTGACAAAGCTCATACCATCTCTCCTACCCTGGGAGACTCCTAGACAGATGGAAACCCACAATCCTGAACTAAATGAACTTGATGAACATTTTTGTATAGAGATGAATCATAAACTAATGTTATCTGTATATTTTTTAAAATGAAAAGTTAGTGGTGATCTGAGTATGACGTGAATGGTATGGAATAAGGGGTGCAAAGTCCTGGTTTGGCCTAAACCAGGCCGATTTTCCTTTCAGTGATTTTTACTTTCAGCTAAGTCTCCTCTAAGTAACTGCACTTTCTGAAACTAACTGCATGTTTTGCAGACAGTGTCTGCTTCCAGGTCTGATAACGCTCGAAGTTTGTAGTTATCGCTGACGCACCGGTAGGGATGTTATGCAGAAAGGCTCTTGCTGTACTTAGTCTTAGAGAAACCAAGGTCACTGCTGAATTCCTCACTGCTTACGAGTGAAGAGCCGAAGGGGGGGTCGCAGCTGCAGGGGGGAGCGGACAGGGCAGGTGACCCAAAATTGACCAACGAAGGTATTCCATCCCATACACGTCATTCTCAGTATAAAGCGGGGGGATCACGAGGGTCTCGCTCTCTTTCTGCTATGGCCAGTGTCCAAAGAGGACTCCGTCTGTTTTCCTGCTGCCCCCGATCCCGATCCATGCATTCCTGAATCCAGCTCTCAAACGTGTCGCTAGGCCCAGCCTGGGCCTTCCCGGAGCCTGCCCTGCAGTGCCGGTGGTGACGTGGCTGACTTCAGGGGAGCTCAGTCTTGGTTTTGTATATATATTTGTATATATTTGATTATTTCTATTATTATTATTATACTCTTTTTCATTATTATAGTTTATTAAAACTGTTTTAACTTTCCAACCCGTAAGTCTCTCTCCCTTTTCCCTTTCCCTCTGGGGGGAGTGGGGGGGGATAACAGAGAGCATCTGTCACAGCTTTAATAGCCGGCCCAGCTTTAAACCGTGACACCTACACAATTCATTGATCTCCAGCACACATGATAGCAAGTTGGGTGGCTTATAAAGACTCGGATCAGAACCTAGAGCTGCAGGCAGGGTTGCACCTGAGTTGTTGGCAATGCCTTTTGCTCCTTTCTGCTATATTAATCCATGGCACAAATGTAGCCTGCTCATTTTGATTTGTGATGAGGCAATGTCCCATCCCTGATTCAGGACTGTAGAAAGAGAAAAGCTGGGGCTGTTGCACTGCAGCTGTACAGCCAGTACAACTGAATCTTACAGTCAGATTGGCACTATCTATTGGGTTTAGGTGGCAAAGTTTTGGTAGCGGGGGTGCTGCAGGGGTGGCGTCTGTGAGAAGAGACCAGGGTCTGCCCCCTGTGTGTGACAGAGCCAGTTCCAGATGGCTCCAAAACAGACCTATCTCTGGCCAAAGCTGAGCCAATCAATCAGCAACAGTGGTAGCGCCTCTGTGATAACATATTTAAGAAAGGATAAAAAATGCCACGTAGCAACTGTGAGAGAGGTGAGAGGAAAAATGTGTCCTGCAGACACTAAGGTCAGTGAAGAAGGAGGGGGAGGAGGTGCTCTTGATGCCAGAGCAGATATTCCCCTGTAGCCCATGGAGAGGATCATGGTAAAGCAGGTTGTCCCTCTGCAGTCCATGGAGGACCCCACCTGCAGCAGGTCGATATGCCCTGAAGGAAACTGCAACCCACAGAGAGTCCACACTAGAGCAGGCTCTTGGCAGGAACTGTGGCCCATGGAGAGGAGTCCATGCTGGAGCAGATTTTCAGGCAGGGACTGTACCCCATGGAAAGGACCCATGCTGGAGACGGTCATGAAAGATTGTGTCTCATGGGAGGAACCTCACAATGGAGCAGGGGAAAAGTGTGAGGAGGAAGGACTGGCAGAGACAAAGTGTTATGAACTGATTGCAATCCCCATTCCACATTCCACTGTGCCACTCAGGGGAGGGGGAGAGGAAGAAGATGAGTCGGAAATGAAGAAGTGAAGTTCAGCCTGCGAAGAAGGGAGGGGGGTGTTGTCTTTGTTTCTCACTATCCTACTTTATATTTAATTGGCAATAAATTAAATTAATCTTCCCCGAGTTGAGTCTGTTTTGCCTGTGACAGTAATTGGTAAGTGATCTCCCTGTCTTCATCTCAGCCCATGAGCTTTTCCATCTTATTTTTCTGCCCCTGTCTTTCTGAGGAGGGGGAGTGAGAGAGAGGCTTGGTGGGCATCCAGCAGCCAGCCAAGGTTAACCCACCACACACTAGTAGAAGGCACATATGTTTAGCTGTAGCCTTGCACCACAGTCCTTCTTCTAGACTGGGGGACAAGAGGCTGGAGTGCAGCCCTGCAGAAAGGGATCTGGAGGTTTTGGTTGACAGTAAGCTCAATATGAGTCAACAATGTGCCCTGGCAGCCAAAAGGGCCAACCGTGTCCTGGGGTGCATTAGGCACAGCATAGCTAATCAATCGAAAGAAGTGATTGTCCCACTATACTCAGCATTTTTGTGGCTTCACCTTGAGTACTGTGTGCAGTTTTGGGCTCCACAATATAAGAAGGATATTAAAATATTAGAATGTGGCCAAAGGAGGGCAACAAAGATGGTGAAAGGACTAAAGGGCATGACTTATGAGGAAGGTCTGAGGATACTAGGCTTGTTCAGCTTAGAGAAGAGGAGACTGAGGGGTGATCTCATTGCTGTCAACAACTTCCTCATGAGGGGGAGAGGAGAGGGAGGCACTGATCTCTTCTCACTGGTGTCCAGTGATAGGACACGAAGGAATGGCTTAAAGCTGCATCCAGGGAAGTTCAGACTGGATATTAGGAAAAAGTTCTTCACTGAGAGGATGGTCAAGCACTGGAACAAGCTCCCTAGGGAAGCGGTCATGGCCCCAAGTCTGTTGGTGTTTCAGAAGCGTTTGGATGCTCTTAGATATATGGTTTAATTTTTAGGTTGCCCTGCGTGGAGTCAGGAGTTGGATTCTATGATCCTCACGGGTCCCTTCCAACTCAGGAAATTCTGTGATTCTCTCCCCTGTCTCTAGAACAGTTGTGCCTCTTTGCTTCCTGTAGGCTGTGCTGAATAAAAGAACACGCAAAAAGGCTGGGAGTTGCAGCAGCCAGTGAGTAGTTGTGAGCTTCATTTTCATCACTACAAAGTAACTGCTGGGAACTGCATAAAGGGGGTAGGGCAATCCAGAGCACCTACATCAAGTGAATCACATATTTGGTGGAAATGCTTGCAAATAATGTTAGGTATTTTTTAAGGAGTTCATTTGAACACCAACCATCTTAGATGCTTTTGGGGGCTGCATGAGGATTATCTCACTATATGCTGTCATTTAACATTTAGGAAAGTTTGATATTTCTGCTCTGCAGACATTCTGAGAATTGTGGTTTGATTGTTTCCACTGCTCAGTGTCACAGAATCACAGAATCAATCAGGTTGGAAGAGACCTCTGGGATCATCGAGTCCAACCATTGCCCTGACACTGTGGAAGACCCTCAGTCTGCAAACAGCTGTGCTTTACTTGGGGAGCATAAGATTTGCTTGGGAACACTGCACTGAGAATAGTTTTTGCTTGCTTCTAAGATAAAGGAGCCGAGACCAGTTCACAGGGCTTTTTGAGGCATGTAACAAGTAAACATGTGTTGAAGGTCAGTTCTGAACACAGAGCTGAAAACAGGAATGATTGTTGGTGTTTTGAGCCCAGGACACTGTGGGCTCTTCCCAGGATGAGTGATGAGTGCTTAGCGTGTGAATGTTGATGTTATCTTGAACTGCCTAGTCTGGCTCCTGCATTGTAGCAGTTAAATAGAGTAGTAGCATAACAATAAAAAGCCTTAGGCCTTTCGGCTTCAGCCCCTTGCATCCTCGATCTCAGAGTCTGTGCCTTCCTTGCCGCCCGCCGCAAATGGCGCCCGAACAAGGTTGAAGATTAACGAAGAAGCGGCGGCGACTCTGATCGAAGGATTGTCAGGGGCTATCACGCGCCAGGACCGGAGAGTCCCCAGGACCGGAGAGTCCCCAGGATCGGAGAGTCCCCAGGACCGGAGAGTGAGTCCCCAGGACCGGAGAGTGAGTCCCCAGGACCGGAGAGTCCCCAGGACCGGAGAGTCCCCAGGATCGGAGAATCCCCAGGATCAGAGAATCCCCAGGACCGGAGAGTCCCCAGGACCGGAGAGTGAGTCCCCAGGACCTGAGAGTCCCCAGGATCGGAGAATCCCCAGGATCGGAGAATCCCCAGGACCGGAGAGTCCCCAGAATCAGTGAGTTCCGCGATCGCAATAAACATGGGACAGGCTAGTTCCCAAGAGCATAAGCTCTACACTGAGGTATTACAGCGTATATTACGCGAACAGGGCTATAAGGTCCAATTAGCGAAATTGGTGCAGTTATTAGTATGGATCAAAGACAACTGTACCTGGTTCCCTGTATCAGGGACTTACGATGCAAAGATTTGGGCGAAAGTGGGAGTAGAAATACAAAAACGGAACACGTTGCAGTCTGATATTCTAAAGGATTTAGAAGCAACGTGGAGGGTTGTTTTTATAGCAGTCTCTGCACTCCAGCCTGCAGAGGAGTATTTGCAATCTCTGGCATCCACTCCTATTAACACCTTAGTGGATGTGAAGGAGCAACAGGAGCCTGTATATGAAACAGTCTCCGGAGAATCAGACGATCCTTACGATCTTGATTTCACAGATCTAGACATACAGTCCAATTTATACCCGCCATTAACATCGGTAAAAGAAACGGCTGCAGCCGTCCCTTCGGTGCGGGGGGTCTCGCAGCCGGCAGCAGCAGCGGCAGCGGCTACGGACGGAGCACAGTTAACACCAACAGCTCCTCCGTATCCTGCGTCTGCCGAGCCACCTATTGGCTTTGCTGAAAAGGCATCAGAGTCTCATGTAACGAAATACAAAACGCTGGCAGAAAATTGTAGAGAGGAAGCTGCTCGTAAAGGAGATTTTGCCATGCTGACGGCGATGCCGGTAATCTATCGTCCAAATCATTCTCCTGAGTATCGCTACCTTAGTTATGAAATGATTAAGGAAGTACGGGCTGCGGTGAGAGACTATGGTTTGCACAGTAACTATACTTCAAATTTAGTAACAGTCATTGGGGAATCCTATACTATGACTCCACATGATTGGAAGTCACTTTTACGGATGATTTTAACACCTGCACAATATTCAGTGTGGCTGGCAGAGTACCAGGAGGCTGTTTCTGCAGACACTTTGGAAAATAGGCAAGAATATTTGGGAGTTAATCAGTATGAGACACCAGAGGTACAGGCACGGTTACCTCGGCAGCGTTTACAACAGATCTCTGCATTGGCTTTAAAGTGCCTGAAACGCATTCCGGAGGCAGGGAAACGCCAGCCCTCTTTTGCGGCAGTCAGGCAAGGAGCTCAAGAACCCTATGTTACATTTATTGATCGTTTACAAACACCACTGAGCAGGCAGATTGATGATGAAAATACAGTAGAAACGCTGTTATTACAATTGGCTTATGAAAATGCAAATGCAGATTGTCAAAGAATTTGGGGCCCTCTAAAAAACTCTTACAAAAGTATAGCAGAATTTATTAAAGCCTGTCAGAATGTGGGTTCTGAAGAGCATAAAGCTACTTTACTTGCAAGTGCCTTGGCTCAGCAACTCGTTGTGGGACGAGCAGAAATGAAATGTATTGAGTGCAATCAAATGGGGCATATTAGAAAGAACTGCCCAAAGCCGACAGTAAAGAAAAAAGATGAGCAGAAAGGAAGGTTCTCCCACACGGCATGATGAACAGTCCCACAATTTGTCAGTTAGTGGTCTCTGCTGCAATAGAGCCGACTCGAAGTATTTTTAAACAGTCTCTTATTTACCATTATATGGATGACATTCTCATTGCAGCTTTGACACAGACAGAACTGATGAAAACTGTAAATCATCTAAAAGACTCTTTACAACAATTTGGGCTTCATATTTCCCCAGAAAAAATACAAACAGAACCGCCCTGGAAGTATTTGGGATGGGTACTGTTTACCAGAACCTTACGGCCACAACAACTTCGTTTGGTAAACAATATCTCTACATTAAATGATTTGCAGCAACTACTAGGGACAATTAATTGGATTCATCCTGTGCTGGGTATTTCTACTGAACAGTTAAGTACCCTGTTTAACACCTTGAAGGGGGATTCAGATTTAACTTCGCCTCGAATCCTTTCTGACAAAGCAAAACAGGAATTGGCATTGGTAATTCAAAAACTTACAACTTCCCAAGCAGGACATATAATCTTACACTTGCCTCTTTTATTTTTTGTGATTCACACGAAATTCCAGCCTTATGGGCTATTTGCTCAATTGACAGAATCACAGCAATTAGTTACCCTGGAATGGATTTTCTTATCACACACCTTTACAAAAACAATTACGACTCCTTTGGAGATGGTCATTATGGTGATTCAGAAAGGACGGTTCAGGATACAGCAGCTGACAGGTCGAGACCCTGACATTATTTACCTACCCTTTCATAAGGAAACGCACATTACTCTGATGAGGGACAGCCTTGAATTTCAGGCTGCTCTGGCTGATTATTTGAATGATATCCATTTTACTTTGCCACGGAATAAAATCTTGCAAGCCTTACCTTCCCTCTGTTTACAGCCACAGAGAGTGATGGTGCCTCACCCTATACCAAATGCAAAAACGGTTTTTACAGACGGCTCAGGTAAAACAAAGAAGGCCGTAGTGGCCTGGAAAGAAAAGGCACAATGGCAACACACATCAGTTACTGTGGAAGCGTCCACTCAGATTGTTGAATTGTCTGCAATACATTTAGCTCTGACATTGTTTGCAAGCGAACCTATTAATATTGTATCAGATTCACTATATGCTGTTGGCGCTATTAACCGCTTAGAAGCTGCATTTATCAAAGAAATTAGCAATAAAGAGCTGTATAAACTTTTCCTTGCTATTGCAACTCTGCTTCAGCAACGACAGCATCCTTGCTTTATTGTTCATATTAGGTCTCACACTCGCTTGCCAGGACCTCTGGTAGAAGGGAATGCAGTAGCTGATAAGTACACTGTTTTGCCCATAACATCATCCTCCCTTACTCAACGATTTCAACATGCACAATTATCTCACTCCTTTTTCCATCAAAATGCTCGCAGTTTACAGAAAGAATTTGCTCTCACAAAAACGCAGGCTCGTGATATTATTCGGGCATGTAACGATTGTCAACTATATAATACTGCAACTTATCATGATGGTGTAAATGTCAGGGGACTGAAGGCTAATGAAATTTGGCAAACAGATGTTACACATTATCCACCTTTTGGCAGGCAAAAGTATGTTCATGTTACTGTGGATACCTTTTCTGGTTATGTTGTTGCTTCTGCAGCTACAGGGGAACGGACTCAGGATGTTAAGAAACATTGGACAAGGTGCTTTGCACTTATGGGCCTCCCTAAACAAATAAAAACAGACAATGGACCTGCCTATGTATCTCAAGCAGTGGCCTTATTCCTACAACAGTGGGGTGTGTCTCACGTTACAGGTATCCCGCACACCCCCACCGGACAAGCCATAATTGAATGGACACATCAAAACTTGAAACACATGTTGCAAAAACAAAAAAGGGGGAGTGTAGCCACAGCTCCTCAAGAACAATTAGATATGGCTGTGTTCACTTTAAATTTTCTAAATCGGTCATCTTCTCGATTAGATACCATGGCAGTGGAACGACATTTTCAGGCTAAAGTTCCCTTTACACAAAATCCTAAGGTTTGGTATAAAGATCTGCCAGGCCCAACTGATTGGCGTGGACCAGTAGAATTGTTGACATGGGGGAGGGGATATGCTTGTGTTTTACTCCCAACAGGTCCTCGTTGGCTACCTGCGAGATGCGTGAAGCCATACCATGAGCTGGAGAAACCACAACCAGAACCCGGTACCAGAAATGCAGACGCTGAAAGCACAGGGACCACGCAAGTGATGTAGAACAGTCAACCCGACACCAGGCATTACTTGGGGAATGCTGAAATGACTGGATGAGCACGCAAGTAGCATGCTGCGAGGGGTCTTGGGTGGTCTCTGGTGGTCGTGGTCCCCCCATAGTTGTACTGTCTGCTGTGTGACTTCGCTTCCACGCAAGCGTGGTTAAGGCCTTTCTGTTGACACATGCAGGTGGCTCTGAGGAGAAGATACTGTTTTGATTCTCACAGCAGTTATCTCTTCTAGAGCGTGTGAATCAAGTAAATTTGGACACTACAGGGATGTTGTTCACAGTCTTGTTTATCTTTGGACCTTCTTTGTAATTAGTGATGCTACAGCATTATTGTATAGATATCTATGTTTATTCCTTTTTTCTATATGTATTTATTGCGTGCCTCTGTATATTGCTCTGCTCTACACCCCGCAAGCCAAATGTGCACGTCCAGCTTTGCACTCCCCAGGAGAAGCAGTCTCTTGAGCGAGGGGGTAGAATGTGGGAATATAACGGAAGATGGGCGAGGAGGATTGTAAACACGCTCAAGTGACTTGCACCTGGGGTGTCAAAAAACACATATATCATACTACTAACTGTTATTTAGTCTTGTGTGCTGGACAAGTAGAGCATCTTCATTCAGATAACATAGGCCTGTGATAAGACTCAAGGGCACCTAATTGTTTATGCCTGAGATTCCTGCCCTGCTGTGAGAAAGATCAAAGCACAGTGGAAAAATGCCGCCTGGCAGAAATCCCTAATATATAGGCGAAGGCAGCAGGCCCGGAATCTCTTTCACTTTCTCTCTAGCAGGAACTGAACTCCGCGGTGCCTGCGTCCCTGCTTGTGTGCCTTTGCCCCAAGTGCTGCTTCAGAGACCTGGTCTGCAATCAGAGGACTCTGAAAAGCCGAAGCCTACATCATGACCACCCTTGTCATCAAATAAACAAAAAAGGGGGAAATGTGGAAGACCCTCAGTCTGCAAACAGCTGTGCTTTACTTGGGGAGCATAAGATTTGCTTGGGAACACTGCACTGAGAATAGTTTTTGCTTGCTTCTAAGATAAAGGAGCCGAGACCAGTTCACAGGGCTTTTTGAGGCATGTAACAAGTAAACATGTGTTGAAGGTCAGTTCTGAACACAGAGCTGAAAACAGGAATGGTTGTTGGTGTTTTGAGCCCAGGACACTGTGGGCTCTTCCCAGGATGAGTGATGAGTGCTTAGCGTGTGAATGTTGATGTTATCTTGAACTGCCTAGTCTGGCTCCTGCATTGTAGCAGTTAAATAGAGTAGTAGCATAACAATAAAAAGCCTTAGGCCTTTCGGCTTCAGCCCCTTGCATCCTCGATCTCAGAGTCTGTGCCTTCCTTGCCGCCCGCCGCATGACACCAACATGTCAACTAGACCATGGCACTAAGTGCCATGTCCAGTCTTTTCTTAAACACATCCAGAGATGGTGACTCCACCACCTCCCTGGGCAGCCCATTCCAAGGTCTAATGACCCTTTCTGAAAAGAAATGCTTCCTAATGTCCAACCTGAACCTCCCGTGGCAAAGCTTGAGGCTGTGTCCTCTTGTCCTATTGCTAGTTGCCCAGGAGAAGAGGCCAACTCCCACTCCGCCACAATCTCCCTTCAGGTAGTTGTAGACTGCAATAAGGTCACCTCTGAGCCTCCTCTTCTCCAGGCTAAACAACCCCAGCTCCCTCAGCCGTTCCTCATAGGTCAGACCCTCCAGACCCTTCACTAGCTTGGTCGCCCTCCTCTGGACTCGCTCCAACACCTCAACATCTTTCTTGAAGTGCAGGGCCCAGAACTGGACACAGGATTCAAGATGCGGCCTCACCAGTGCCGAGTAGAGAGGGACGATCACTTCCCTAGACCGGCTGGCTACACTATTCCTAATAGAGGCCAGGATGCCATTGGCCTTCTTGGCCACCTGGGCACACTGCTGGCTCATGTTTAGCCAGCTGTTGATCAGCACCCCCAGGTCTCTTTTTCCACTGGGCTGCTTTCTAACCACTCTTCCCCCAGCCTGTAGAGCTGCATGGGGTTGTTGTGGCCGAAGTGTAAGACCCAGCACTTGTTCTTGTTGAACCTCATGCTGTTGGTCTCAGCCCATCTACCTAACCTGTCCAGATCCCTCTGTAGGGCCTTCCTACCCTCCAGCAGATCGACACTGCCACCCAGCTTGGTGTCATCTGCAAATTTACTGAGGGTGCACTCAATCCCTACGTCTAGATCATCTATAAAGATATTGAACAGCACCGGCCCCAGAACTGAGCCCTGGGGAACACCGCTAGTGACCGGCCGCCAGCTGGACTTTGCCCCATTCACTACCACTCTCTGGGCTCAGCCATCCAGCCAGTTTTTAACCCATCAAAGAGTCCACCCATCCAAGCCCCGGGCAGCCAGTTTGTCTAGGAGGATGCTGTGGGAGACAGTGTCGAATGCCTTACTGAAGTCTAGATAGACTACATCCACAGCCCTGCCCTCATCTATTAAGCGGGTCACTTGGTCATAGAAGGAGACCAGGTTGGTCAAGCAGGACCTGCCTTTCATGAATCCATGTTGGCTGGCCCCGATGCCCCGATTGTCCTGCATGTGCCGTGTAATGGCACTCAGGATGATCTGTTCCATCACCTTGCCTGGCACCGAGGTCAGGCTGACAGGCCTATACTTCCCTGGATCATCCTTCTGACCCTTCTTGTAGATGGGCGTTACATTTGCTAATTTCCAGTCAGCTGGAACTTCTCCAGTTAACCAGGACTGCTGGTAGATAATCGAGAGTGGTTTGGCAAGTTCATCTGCCAGTTCCTTCATTACTCTGGGGTGAATCCCATCCGGGCCCATAGCCTTGTGGGTGTCCAACTGGCACAGCAGGTCACTAACCATCTCCTCCTGGATTATGGGGGGTTCACACAGCCCCCCCGTCCCTGACTTCAGGCTCTGGGGGCTGAGTCTCCTGAGGACAACCAGTCCTGACATTAAAGACCGAGGCAAAGAAGGCATTGAGCACCTCTGCCTTTTCCTCATCCCCTGACACTACACTACTCTCCTCATTCAGCAAGTGGTGGAGGCTCTCCTTGACCCTCCTTTTGCTGTTGATGTATTTGTAGAAACTTTTTTTGTTATCTTTGACCGTATCAGCCAAATCAAGCTCTAATTGAGCTTTGGCCCTTCTAATCTTCTCCCTACATGACCTGGCAACATCCCTATAGACCTCCCAAGTTACCCGACCCTTCTTCCAGAGCAAGAAGGCTCTCTTTTTTTCTTTAAGTTCTAGCCTAAGTTCTCTGTTTAACCAGGCTGGTCTTTTTCCCCGACGGCTTGTCTTCCTACACACTGGGACAGCCTGCTCCTGAATATTTAGCAATTCCTTTTTAAAGCACGTCCAGCCTTCCTGGACTCCTTTGCCCTCCAGGACCGACTCCCAAGGGACTCGGTCCACCAACCTCTTAAACAGGCTAAAGTCTGCCCGGCAGAAATCTAAGGCAGAAGTTCTACTCTTGCCCCTCCTTACTTCCCCCACTATCGAAAACTCTAACATTTTGTGGTCACTATTCCCAAGATGGCCACCCACCCTCACATCTCCCACTAGTCCTTCGCTGTTCACAAACAACAGGTCAAGCAGGGCCCCTCCTCTAGTGGGCTCATTTACCACTTGCATGAGGAAGTTGTCCTCCACACAGTCGAGGAACCTCCTAGATTGCTTCCTCTCTGCCATGTTGTATTTCCAGCAGACATCCGGCAAGTCGCCCATGAGTACAAGGGCCGGCGACCGGGCGGCTTCTGACAGCCGCTTGTAAAACGCCTCATCCGCCTGCTCATCCTGGTTGGGTGGTCTATAACAGACTCCCACCATAATGTCTGCCCTGCCGACCTTCCCCCTGATCTTTACCCATAGACATTCAACCTTGTCATCCTCATCATCCTCCTCAATTTCGACACAGTCCAAGCACTCCCTAACATACAGCGCTACCCCACCACCTCTCCTGCTTCACCTGTCCCTCTTAAAAAGCTTATAGCCATCCATAGCAGCACTCCAGTCATGAGAGTCATCCCACCACGTTTCTGTGATGGCAACCACATCATAACCTTCCTGCTGTACAGTGGCTTCTAGCTCTTCCTGTTTGTTGCCCATACTGCGTGCATTGGTGTAAATGCACTTCAGCTGGGCTAGCGGCCTTGCCCCCGATGCAGGCCTGTCACCCCTAGATTCATTTGTGGTTGCCCTGATCTTATCCCACTCCCTATCGAACCTAGTTTAAAGACCTCTTGATCAGCCCTGCCAACTTCTGGGCTATAACCCTTTTCCCCTTCTGACTCAGCATAACCCCATCCATCATAAGCAGGCCCGGTGCCATAAAAGCCACCCCGTGGTCAAAGAACCCCAAATCCCACCTCCGGCGCCAGTCTCTTAGCCACATATTAATCTGTTGTATTTACATAGTCTTTTCCCTATTTTCACCTAACACCGAAGGAATTGAAGAGAATATAACCTGTGCACCTACCCCCTTCACCAAACGCCCCAGGGCCCTGAAGTCCCTTTTGATTGCCCTGTGACTTCTCCCTTCAATCTCATCCCTACGCACCTGGAATACTAATAGAGGGTAGTAGTCAGAGGGCCTCACCAGTTCAGGAAGCCTCCTGGCAACATCCCTTACCCGAGCCCCAGGGAGAGAGCAGACTTCCCTGTGAGTTGGGTCTGGCCTGCATATGGGGCCCTCCGTTCCCCTTAGCAGGGAGTCGCCTATAACAATTACTTTTCTGCTTTTTGGATCTGGTTGCAACCCTCCTAGTTGGTTGCTTCTGTTTACGTAGCCCCGTAGAAGGTCCTTTACCTAGATTCATGTCTTCCTGATGCTCAGGAAGACGCTCAGGTTCCAGCACCTCATATCTATTCTTCAGGGGGATGCGGGGAGGGGAGGAAGGTCGGGATGGGATTCGCCTACCACCCCGAGCAGGGACCTGCCTCCATTCCCCCCCATTCCCTAAGTCTCTTCCTGCTCCTTGTGGAGGAGGAAGAGGATCCTCCACTTCCCGGGGAGCATTAGGCCCGTCCGTTTCCCCCAGGGCAGGCAGGAAACAGCACTGCCCGCCAACCTCTTCTTGGGATGCTCTTGTGCTCCTTAACCTTTCCACCACCTCCTTGAATTGTGCCACCAAGGAGATCAGGTCGTCGACCTGTTCACACCTCACACAGTGTCCTGGTTTGGCCTAAACCAGGCCAATTTTCCTTTCAGTGATTTTTACTTTCAGCTAAGTCTCCTCTAAGTAACTGCACTTTCTGAAACTAACTGCATGTTTTGCAGACAGTGTCTGCTTCCAGGACTGATAACGCTACTAAGTTTGTAGTTATCGCTGAGGCACCGGTAGGGATGTTATGCAGAAAGGCTCTTGCTGTACTTAGTCTTAGAGAAACCAAGGTCACTGCTAAATTCCTCACTGCTTACGAGTGAAGAGCCAAAGGGGGGGTCGCACCTGCAGGGAGGAGCGGACAGGGCAGGTGACCCAAAATTGACTAACGAAGGTATTCCATCCCATACACGTCATTCTCGGTATAAAGCGGGGGGATCACGAGGGTCTCGCTCTCTTTCTGCTATGGCCGGTGTCCAAAGAGGACTCTGTCTGTTTTCCTGCTGCCCCCGATCCCGATCCGTGCATTCCTGAATCCAGCTCTCGACCGTCACTAGGCCCAGCCTGGGCCTTCCTGGAGCCTGCCCTGCGGTGCCGGTGGTGACGTGGCCGACATCAGGGGAGCTCGATCTTGGTTTTGTATATATATTTGTATATATTTGATTATTTCTATTATTATTATTATACTCTTTTTCATTATTATAGTTTATTAAAACTGTTTTAACTTTCCAACCCGTAAGTCTCTCTCCCTTTTCCCTTTCCCTTTGTGGGGGGGAGGGGGATAACAGAGAGCATCTGCCTCTGCAGGCTGTTCCAGGAATACCAATTGTCAATAAGGAAAACAAAAAAGCAAAAACAACCCCACCTCTCCCTACCAAGCCCTGCCTTTTATAGTGAACTTGATCTTAATGATATAGAATACACCTGTGGGCCAGCCTGGGTCAGCTGCCCTGGATTTAGCTGCTAATGGCCCTGATAACCATGGCTGGCCAGAAACTGAAACAAAATCCCAATAAAACCAGGACAGAATTCCACCCCTTATTCTATATCATTTATATCAATATATATTTTATTTTCCCCATCCCTCAACATACATAAATATCCACAAATACACACAGATATTCTCTCCAGTCCATGGGCCATCTCTCCAAGAAGCCAATTGAATCACTTCAGTCCAACTCCGTGGGTTCCATTTCTCATAATAGTCTCTCAGGGCAGGAAAAACATTGGTGTGGGATTCACTCAGTTGGCAGATTGGGACTAGGCCTCAATATGGCGTCACGGATTGTTGAAGTTGGGCAGAGCAGGATGATGTATTGCATATGGACCTTGCAGCTGGTGTATCTGGTGCAGCCCATGTTCACGGTCTGGGGTGATTCTTACTGTAATAAATGACACAGCATCATACACTTATTGGCTATTCTCACCCAAAATCAAATCTCCTTGGGGTACAAATCTAACTTCCCCATTGTCCTGCATCATCCACCACCTGCACCCAGGTCCTTCAGCAAAAGCAATGCCACCAGTGGGTTTGCCTTTGCTCGAGGAAGGAGTAATCCAAGCTTTTTTCCCCAACATATTTTTTGCGTGCACCATGGGGACTTTATCCCCCTCTATAGTGTGCAACAGTTTGGATTGAGCACACCAGCCCGACTGACAGATCCCCTGGTATTAACAGGTGGCCTTTGCTAAGGTGTTTTTGCTAAGGTGCAGGTGGCCTTTGCTAAGTGTTCATCCCAGTTTTGGAATGTCCCATCACCCATTGCTTTCAGTGCAGTCTTCAACAGTCCATTACATCATTCCACTTTCCCGGTGGCAGGTGCATGGTGGGGGATGTGATATATCCATTCAATACCATGCTCTTTAGCCCAGGTGTCTATGAGGCTATTTCGGAAGTGACTCTCCTTGTCTGACTCAATTCTTTCTGGAGTGCCATGTCACCACAAAAATATGCTTTTCAAGGCCCACAATAGTGTTACGGGCAGTGGCATGAGGCACAGGGTATGTTTCCAACCAGCCAGTACTTGCTTCCACCATTGTGAGAACATAGCACTTGCCTTGGCGGGTTTGTGGAAGCGAGATGTAATCAATCTGCCAGGCCTCTCCATACTTATATTTCAGCCATTGTCCTCTATACCACAGGGGTTTTAGTCATTTGGCTTGTTTAATTGCAGTGCATGTTTCACATTTGTGGATGACCTGTGCGATAGTGTCCATGGTCAAATCCAGCCCTCGGTCACGGGCCATCTATATGTGGCATCTCTGCCTTTATGGCCTGATGAATTATGGGCCCACCAAGCTAAAAATAGTTCACCTTTATGCTACCAGTCCAGGTCTACTTGGGACACTTTAATCTTAGCAGCTTGATCCACCTGCTTGTTGTTTTGATGGTCCTCAGTGGCTCGACACTTGGGTACATGAGCATCTACGTGACATACCTTCACAACCGGCTTCTCTAATTGGGTAGCGATATCCTGCCATAATTCAGCTGCCCAGATGGGTTTGCCTCTGCGCTGACAGTTGTTTTTCTTCCAGTGCTTCAGCCATCCCCACAGGGCATTTGCTACCATCCATGAGTCAGTATACAGGTAGAGTACTGGCCATTTTTCTCGCTCAGCAATATCTAGAGCCAGCTGGATGGCTTTAACTTCTGCATACTGACTCAACTCAACTTCTCCCTCAGCTACTTCTGCCACTCGTCATGTAGGACTCCACACAGCAGCTTTCCACCTCTGCTGTTTGCCTACAATAAGACAAGATCCATCAGGGAACAAGGCATGATGCTTCTCATTTTCTGATAGTTTATTACATGGTGGGGCTTCTTCAGTGCGCATGACCTCCTCCTCTGGCGACATTCCAAAATCTTTCCCTTCTGGCCAGTCCATGATTACTTCCACAATTCCTGGGCCATTCAGGTTCCCTATTTGGGCCTGCTGAGTAATCAGTGCAACCCACTTACTCCATGTAGCATCAGTTGCATGATGTGTAGAGGGGGTCTTTCCTTTAAACATCCAGTTCAACACTGTCAATCTGGGTGCCAGGAGGAGCTGTGCCTCAGTACCAATTACTTCTGAGGCAGCTCCAATTCCTTCATAGGCTGCCAGTATCTCTTTTTCTGTATAATGGTCCTCTGATGCTCTGTATCCCCAGCTCCAAAACCCTAGGGGTCGGACTCAAGCCTCCCCTGGTGCATTTTGCTAGAGGCTCCAGGTAGGACAGCTCTCCTCGGCTGTGGTATAGAGGACGTTCTTTACATCTGGTCCCGTCTGGACTGGTCCAAGGGCCACTGTATGGACTATCTCGTGTTTAATTTGCTCAGAAGCCTGTTGTTGCACAGGGTCCCATTTAAGTCATTCTTCTTCCGAGTCACTTCGTAGAGATAGCTCACAATCTGACTGTAATGGGGAATGTGCATCCTCCAGAAGCCTACTACGCCTAGGAAAGCTTGTGTCTCCTTTTTGCTAGCTGGCAGAGACATGGTTGTTATTTTGTTAATCATGTCCATTGGAATCTGACAGCAGCCATCTTGCCACTTGATTCCTAAACACTGGATCTCTTTTGCACATCCTTTGACCTTTCCGCATTTGATGGCAAAACCAGCTTCTAGAAGGATTCGAAATAATTTTTCCCCTTCTCAAAAACCTTCTGTATCACCCCATACAATGATGTCGTCAATGTATTGCAGGTGTTTTGGAGTTCCACCCTTCTCCAGTGCAGTCTGGACCACTCCATGGCAAATGGTGGGGCTATGTTTCCACCCCTGGGGCAGTCGATTCCAGGTGTACTGGATGCCCCTCCAGGCGAAAGCAAACTGTTGCCTACACTCCACTGCCAAAGGAATAGAGAAAAATGCATTTGCGATGACAATTGTGGCATACCACTTGGCTGCCTTTGACTCCAGTTCGTAATGGAGTTCTAACATGTCCGGTACGGCAGCACTCAGTGGTGGTGTGACTTCATTCAGGCCACGATAGTCCACAGTTAGTCTCCATTCCCCATTAGACTTTCACACTGGCCATATGGGACTGTTGAAGGGGGAGCGCATTTTGCTGATCACTCCTTGGTTCTCCAATTGATGGATCAGCTCATGGACGGGGATCAGTGAGTCTCTGTTAGTCCGATATTGCCATCGGTGGACCATTGTAGTAGCAATGGGCACCTTTTGCTCCTCAACCCTCAGCAGCCCCAAAATAGAAGGGTCCTCTGATAGACCAGGCAGGGTAGAAAGCTGTCTAATTTCTTCCATCTCCACAGCCGCTACACCAAATGCCCACCGGTAACCCCTCGGGTCCTTGAAATACCTTCACCTCAGGTAATCTATACCAAGAATGCATGGGGCATCTGGGCCAGTCACAATAGGGTGCATCTGCCACTCAGTCCCAGTCAGACTCCCTTCAGCTTCCAATACAGTCAGCTCTTGGGAGCCCCCTGTCATGCCAGAGATACAAATCGATTCAGTCCCTTTATAGTTTGACGGTATTATGGTGCCTTGTGCACCAGTGTCCACTAGAGCCTTATACTCCTGTGGTTCTGATGTGACAGGCCATCGAATCCACACAGTCCAAAAAACACGGATGTCCCTGTCCTCCACCTGGCTGGAGGCAGGGTTCTCTAATCCTGAACATAGTGTTCGTTATCAACATCTTGGTTCGAGCAGCTCACGTAGATTTGATCCCCATTATTCATGTTTGGTAAATAGGGATCTGAAGCGCATCTATGCTGTCTGGAGAGCTTCCCATTGGAAACTGGAGCAACAAATCTCCTGGAAGAAGGCCCATTCCTTGTTGGTTCACCTTGTAATTCATGTATGTGTGTCCGTAAAGCCGAGGTAGGTTTTCCATCCCATTTTCTTCATGTCTTCTCCATGGTCATGCAGGAAAAACCACAGGGTGCCTTGTGATATATACCATCTCTCCTGAGCAGGTCTTGCAGGGGAACGCTGTCTCCTTATGGCTGAGACATTCTTTGGTCCAGGTGGGGAGCGGGGTCTGTCCTCCATCTGAGACAATTTGTCCAACACCTCACCGAGCAGTTCTGTGGATTTGTCAGATGGTTTTTCCACAGTGGAGTCGCTGGCCCATGGCGAGGAAAAGAGATTGTCTGCATACTGCTGCATCCAATTATGTATGTCACCCACCATTGGTGCGTCAGCATCTGCCCAGCTAAATATTGCTCATGTGTTTCCATACAATGGTGGTGTGCTCAGTACCCACTCGTGCCACATAGGTCTGGTAACTTTGAGTGCATCTGGATCTACTGGTGTCTGTGAGTCATCTAGGTCCTCAAAAATCAGCTCCTACACAGCTATTTCCCTTAGATTCTTAACCCCTCTCTCAATGGTTGTCCACTTGCCTGGGTGGTATAGGACATCATCCCTAAAGGAATACCTTTTCCTTACGCTTTGCAGGAGTCGCCTCCAGAGAGTGAGGGGCTGGGCACCAGTTGCAAGACTCCTATCAATACCCACTTCCCTAGCCATTGGTCCCAGCTGCTTGGCTTCTCTAACATCCAACTCAAAAACATTGGCTCCATTACCCCAGCAGCAGAGCAGCCAAGTAACAAACTGCTTGCCTTCATGATGGCTGTAATTCTATGTATATTTCACAGCTCACTCAGGGACAGGGATCGAGTGGTTACCTCTGGCTCAGCCTCCCCTGATGACCCTGGTCAGCCATCATGACCTGTTCTTTTTGTGGTTTTCGTCTTCTGTAGAGGGGCGACAGATACTGGCACTGGTTGAGTCCCTAGGTTAGCCACATCACCCATCACTGGGGGCTTACTAGCTGCAGTGCTTGTTGCCAAAGTCTGGTAATTGCAGCAAGTGCTGCCTGGAGTTGGGTAATCACAGTGCCCAGTGCAGAGATCTGAATAGCCTCTGGAGTAGCCAGGATGCCTGCTGTAAGGACTGACAGGGTCTGAGTATCTGCGATTCCAGTTGAGGGTGCTGGGGAGGCTGCAGTGTCTGTCATAGGAGCTGGAGATGCTGTGGGGCCCCTTACAGTGGTTGCAACAGCTGTGCTGTGTCCACCCTTATACTGATGGTTAAGCAAGAGCAAGAACTGAAAGACATTCAAAAGGCTTAACAATATGAGCATGGTGGTTGAAACATCCCACCGGTATTCAAAATTCTCAAAAGCCATTGAGATCAGCCTCGAGGGAAAAGGAAAGTACATGTCACCCACTCCCATTCCACAGAAATCAGAAATGGACAGAGTTCCAAAAGAATTTATAATACCATAATCCAATGCCAAACAACATAGCAGAGTGATACCTCTAAGTCTATGCCCAAAAGTGATAAACCGCACAAAAGTGGTAACAAACAGTGGCAAAGCCACACATTTGATTAGCCTCCCCAAAAGCAACTGTAAAACCAAAGCCCAGAGAATTCCACCCAGTGACCCTGCTACTGACTCCAACATAACGAATGCTCGTCACAAAAACAGTCAAATCTGAAAACTTCAACCCTCTGAGACTCTTAGAGCAAAAAGTCTACGGTTCTCCCAGGTGAACTTTGGGCACAAATGAACTGTCTTCATTTAGCCCGCTCCCAGGGCTAAACAATAGCAGTTTTTCTGTCTCCCAATGTCCCTTCCCCAACCAAGGAAGGAAATTGGGAAAGAAGAGGGAGACTCGGGGGTTAAAATTAAATAGATTTAATAAAATAAAGAAACCAATATAAATGCTAACACAAAACACACAAAAGTATACTTAGTTACAGATTTGCAGCAGGTTGTCCAGGAATACCAATCATCAGCAGTGAAAAAGGTAGGGTAGAAGAGAGGAGAGGAAAAAGAGCACCCTCTCTTCCCCACCAAGCCCTCCCTTTTACAATGAACTTGATTGTTAATGCTATAGAATCATAGAATCATAGAACGTTAGGGGTTGGAAGGGACCTCTGGAGATCGAGTCCAACCCCCCTGCCAGAGCAGGACCAGTCTAGGACAGGTTACACAGGAACACATCCAGACGGGTCTTGAAAGTCTCCAGAGAAGGAGACTCCACAACCTCTCTGGGGAGCTTGTTCCAGTGCTCTGTAACCCTTATGGTAAAGAAGTTCTTCCTCATGTTGAGGTTGAACTTCCTGTGCTCTAGCTTGCATCCATTGCCCCTTGTCCTATTGCAGGGCACAAGTGAAAAGAGGTTGCCCCTTTCCTCTTGACACCCAGCCCTCATATATTTATACACATTAATCAGATCCCCTCTCAGTCTTCTCTTCTCCAGACTAAAAAGCCCCAGGTCTCTCAACCTTTCCTCATAAGGCAGGTGTTCCAGTCCCTTAATCATCCTTGTAGCCCTCCATTGGACTCTCTCCAGTAGATCTCTGTCCCTCTTGAACTGGGGAGCCCAGAACTGAACACAATACTCCAGGTGAGGTCTCACCAGGGTAGAGTAGAGAGGGAGGAGGACCTCCCTTGATCTGCTGGATACACTCTTCTTAATGCACCCCAGGAGACCATTGGGCTTCTTGGCCACAAGGACACATTGCTGTCCCATGGATAGCTTGTTGCCCACCAGGACTCCAAGGTCCTTCTCCACGGAGCTGCTCTCTAGCAGATCGCCTCCTAACCTGTACTGGTGCATTTTATTACTCCTTCCCAGGTGCAGGACTCTGCACTTATTCTTGTTGAACCTCATTAGGTTCCTCTTTGCCCAGCTCTCCAGTCTGTCCAAATCACGCTGAATGGCCGCATAGCCTTCAGGTGTATCAGCCAAACCTCCCAGCTTTGTATCATCAGCAAACTTGCTGAGAAGACACTCTGTCCCTTCATCAAGGTCGTTGATGAAGATGTTGAACAGGACTGGACCCAGCACTGATCCTTGGGGGACTCCACTAGTTACAGGTCTCCAGCTGGACTTGGCACCATTGATTACCACTCTTTGGGCTCTATTGTGTAGCCAGTTCTTAATCCATCTCACTGTCTGTTCTTCTACCTCACACTTCCTGAGTTTGCTCATGAGGATGTCACGGGAAACTGTGTCAAACGCCTTGCTAAGGTCAAGGTAGACTACATCCACTGGTCTCCCTGCATCTACCCATTCAGTCACGACATCATAGAATGCTATCAGGTTAGTCAAGCATGATTTCCCCTTGGTAAATCCATGCTGACTACTCCTGATAACCTTCTTCTCTTCCATGTGCTTAGAGATGACCTCCAGAATGAGCCGCTCCATCATTTTTCCAGGGATGGAGGTGAGGCTGACTGGTCTGTAGTTTGCTGGATCTTCCTTCTTGCCTTTTTTGAAGTTATAGAATATAACTGTGGGCCAGCCTGGGTCAGCTGCCCTGGATTTAGCTGCTAATGGCCCTGATCACCATGGCTGGCCAGAAACTGAAACAAAATCCCAATGAAACCAGGACAGGGACTCATTTCAAAAACAGTCTCATAGACAACTGGGCCAAAGAGCATGGCATCGAATGGGTATATCATATCCCCTATTATGCACCAGCCTCTGGTAAAATTGATACAATGGGGTGATAAAAACTACCCTGAAAGCAATGGCTGGTGGAACCTTTAAAAATTGCAATTAGCATTTGGCACAAGCCACCTGGTTAGTTAACACCAGGGGACCTATCAATCGAGCTGGCCCTGCTCAGTCAGACCTTTTACATACAGTAGTAGGGGATATAGTCCCCGTGGTGCATGAAAGGAATTTATTGGGGAATACTGTCTGGGTTCTTCCTGCTTCGGGAAAAGGCAAACCCATTTGTGGGATTGCTTTCGCCCAAGGGTCTGGATGTACTTGGTGGGTGATGCTGTAGGATGGTGAAGTCCAGTGTGTACCTCAAGGTGATCTAATTCTGAGTGAGAATACTTAATTCTGAACTGTATGTTAATAATTGCTACATAATACTAACAGTGTTCAATAAGTGTCTTTCAGGTTAATGCAGTGGTGATGAAAACCCGAAGTAGCTTCATCAAGTGGCATACATACAGTAACCTCCTCGAGGTTGACATCTTTAACCCACAACCCGTGGGCATGAACCGTGACAAAACTCATACCATCTCTCCTGCCCTGAGAGACTGCTATGCCAGATGGAAACCCACAATCATGAACTAAATGAACTTAATGAACTTTTTGTATAGAGGTGTGAATCATAAACTACTGATATCTGTATATATTTGAAAATGAAAAAGCAGTAGTGACCTGAGCATGACATAAATAGTATCGAATAAGGGGTGGAATGTCCTTGTTTGGACTAGAACAGAACCAATTTTCCTTTCAGTGATTTTTCCTTTCAGCGAAGTTTCTTCTAAGTAACTGCACTTTCTGAAACTAACTTCATGTTTTGCAGGCAGTGTCTGCTTCCAGGACTGATAACGCTCAAAGTTTATAGTTATCACTGAGGTACTGGTAGGAATGGTATGCAGAAAGGCTCTTGCTTGTACTTATTCCTAGAGAAACGAAGGTCACTGCTAAATTCTTCACTATCTACAAGTGAAGAGCCATAGAAGGTTTGCACTTGTGGGAAGGAGCAGACAGGACAGGTGACCCAAAATTGACCAACGAAGGTATTCCATCCCATACACGTCATTCTCAGTATAAAGCTGGGGGATCACGAGGGTCTCGCTCTCTCTTCTGCTATGGCCTGCATCTGAAGAGGACTCTCCATTTTTCTCCTGCCTTCGATCCCGATCCGTGTGTTCCTGAATCCACTTCCTGCCTGCCATTGAGTCCAGTCTGGGACTTTCCAGAGCCTGCCCTGCAGTGCCGATGGTGATGTGATTGTCATTGGGGGAGCTTGATCTTGGTTTTGCATATATATTTATAGATTTAATTATTTCCATTATTATTATTATACTCTTTTTCATTGTTATTGTTTATTAAAACTATTTTAACTTTCCAACCCGTAAGTCTCTCTCCGTTTTCTCTTTTCCTTCCCCTTCTGGGGGAAGGAAAGGTTTAATAGAGAGCATCTGCCATCGGTTTAATAGCCAGCTCAGCTTTAAACCGTGACAAAACAAGACTGCTCTGGAAGGTGCAGAAGGTGGTCTACAACAAAAGGGTACTGAGTAAAAAATTTAAAATCCTTCCCTACAGCTTTTGATCATGGGAATACACTGGAAGCACCCCTTTTCTTTCTGGCAGGGCCTAGCAACTCTGGGAAAAGTGATTTTGTAAAACGTCTTTTGGAGAATGTTGACCATTTACTTTCTGTTATGCCTGAGAATATTGTGTGGTGTTACAGTTGATGGCAGCCATTGTAGCAGGAACTGCTCTGTAAATATCTTTTTATCAAATTAGTGGAGGACTTTTATCTAAAAGCCTTGGTGGTAGCCATTTATTTCCCCCAATAACGTAAATATGGTTGTGATCCATGATTTGATGAATTCCACTTTTGAGAGTGACAAAAATGAAAATCTTTTACTAAATATGTGCATCACAGGAATCTTAGCATCTCATACGTTGTCCAGAATGATGGGTTTTGCCAGGATAAAAAGACCTGTACCATTGCCCTTAATGCAAAATATATGGTGCTATCTAAGAACCCTCAGGATAAGCTCCATGTTCTGTCCCTAGCCAGGCCAATGTAGCCTGGCAAGGCCTGCTTTTTAGAAGTGCTTGAAGATCCTTTGAAGGCATTCTATGAATACCTGGTTGTCAATATAAATGCTTCTACCCCAGAGGCTTTTAGGCTAAGAACTCATATTCTCCCTCCAGAGTGGCCTGCCATTTACATATTAGGGGAAAAATAAGAAAACTGGTGTTTGGCAATAAATAGGGAGGAGTCATACTGACAACTTGCATTGCTATTGGTGCAGACTTTGGAACATGATGCCCCAGTGTCTGAAGAGTAGCCTGTCTCTCCTGGAGCTGTTGTTCTGGTCCTCACCCCAGCAGAGGAAAGCAATACTCTACACTGTTTCTGATGATCTCTGAAATTATTTCTGAAATTACCCTGGATACCTTGAAGGGGAACATTCTATTAACACCCCACCAGATATGCATGCTGAGAAAGGGGTGCAAATTTATTAAAAGCCTGAGTAGCAAAAGTGTGTCCTTCAAAATAAAGAAGCTGCTGCTGAAGCATGTTGGCAGGTTTATTGGTTCTCTTCTAAGATTTGCTCTTCCGTTCATCATGGGGCTTTTGGTAAAGCCGTGATGGAATATGCAGAAGAAATGTATCTGGTTCCTGCAAAGCAGTTGGAGCAGCTAAGGGTGCTGCCACTACCTGGGGAAGACATGAGGGCTTACGCGGCCCATTCTTTGGAGGCTGAAATGAGGGACATTCTCAAAAAAACCAGGCTTGACAGCATACAAAAACACTGAGGTGTATACAGCCATTTTTCATAAGCACTTGGCACATGTTCTCAAGCACAGGAAGTGCTGGATAATGTACATCCATGATACAGGAAGAATGCACAAGCGCTCCTAGGTAAACTGGGGCAACACAAGCATATTCCTTCTTGGGACAACCAGGGAAGCTTTGTATACAGAAGAGATTACATCAAGGGGTCCAGCCTGCTCAACTTAGTCTGAAGCATCCTTGAGACTCATGCCCCTTCTAGCCTGAGAACACCTAAAAGCTGGCATGTTTTTATAAAAGCCATGGCTGCATTGAATGTCCCATCTTCTGTCATGGGTCATACAGCAAACCAGGATCTCTTGGAGCATCTAAAGGTGATTGAGGAGGACCAAGAAGCACTACACACCCCCTAAGAAGAGAAAGATACCTAAAGCCCAGTAGATCACCCCATAAAGTTTATTGTTAAAAATAAACATTCATAAAATCTTTAAAATGTGTTGTCTGTAGTGTCCATTTAAAAAACATCTTGGGGGAGGGGGAATGGTTAAAGAACACACACACAACCTTGTGGTTGGGTTTTAAGTTTTATTTAACAAATACATTGATGAAAATCATTACAAGAGATACATGCTTGGGTCTTTTGAAAAATATTTTGAGTAGCTCTCATCATGAGGAAAGCTCCAGATTCATATTTTACAAAACACACCACCATCTGGTCATTTGGTACTGTATCATTAGAATACAGTTTTAAAAGTTGTTCAAAAGGTAGTCCCTTATTATGGTGACGTAGCAAAAAGACACAGTGGTATCAGTGCAGGCTGTGGAGAGAGGATGCTGCAGTTGTTTCCTCTGGAAAGCAATATCTGTAACACTGTGTTTTATAAAGGACATGATGTTTTCAAGAAAGAGAGTGCTGTCTAGGGGGTAGCCATACAAGTCAAAAACTGCTCGTTTCTGATTTGCCAGGAAAATTGCTAGACCATACTCTCCAGGCTTGTTCTGTGGATGCATATTCACAAGCAAGCTTGCTGGTCTTGGAGAAACACAGGCCCTAGGGAGCCAGTCGCTTGGGTAAATGCCTAGAAATATTTCTCCGGTGTAGGGGTCTGCTGAAAAAAAAAAAACCAAGAGAGTTGTTTGGTGTCCATCCTCACATGTAGTTGAAGAGCACGTGTGTCTGCTGTTTTTTTTCTATCACATTGTCAAACATGCCTGTGATGGGTTAACCTTGGCTGAATGCCAGGTGTCCACCAAGCCACTCTATTATTACTCCTCCTCAACTGGACAGAGGGAGAAAAAAATACGACGAAATCCTTGTGGGTTGAGATAAGGACAGGGAGATCACTCACCAATAACTGTCACGGACAAAACAAACTCGACTTGGGGAAATTAATTTAATTTATTACCAATCAAATCAGAGTAGGATAATGAGAAATAAAAACAAAACTTAAAACACCTTCCCCCCACCCCCACCCCCTTCTTCCTAGGCTCAACTTCACTCCCCAGTTCTCTACCTCCTCCCCTCGAGTGGCGCAGGGGGACAGGGAATGGAGGTTGCGGTCAGTTCATCATACGTTGCCTTTGCCGCCCCTTCCTCCTCACACTCTTCCCCCGCTCCAGCGTGGGGTCTCAGACCACCCACAGGAGACAGTCCTCCATGAACTTCTCCAACGTGGGTACTTCCCACACACTGCAAATCTCCACAAACTTCAGGAGTGCAGTCCTTCAGAAACAGGCTGCTCCAGCATGGGTCCCCCATGAGGTCCCAGGTCCTGCCAGGAGCCTGCTCCAGCGCACACTCTCCATGGGGTCACTGACACCTTTGGGTGTATTCACCTGCTCTGAAACGGGGTCATCCATGGGCTGCAGGGGGACAGCCTGCTTCACCATGGTCTTCACCAGGGGCTGCAGGGGACTCACTCTCTGCTCCAGCGCCTGGAGCACCTCCTCCCCCTCCTTCTTCACTGACCTTGCTGTCTGCAGAGTTGTTTTATATATTCTCACTCCTCTCTTCCAGCTGCTGTTGTGCAGCAGTTTTTTTCCCCCTTCTTAAATATATTATCACAGAGGCACTACCACCAGTTGGCTCAGCCTTGGCCAGTAGAGCTGGCTAGCACTGGCTCTATTGGACACAGTGGAAGTTTCTGGCATCATCTCATAGACGCCACCCCTGTAGCCCCCTCACTACCAAAACCTTGCCACACAAACCCAATGCAACACTGTACACAATCATATTGAAAGTGGTGGTTAAGGATCCTGCAAATCGCCCTTCCTCTCTCAAGTTTCTTGTTTTGATGGGGGAATAGTGATCAGCACATTTTTCATCTGGAGACAGGTCAAAGGCAAACAGGGTATAGCCACGGGCAAACTCTTACCAGTCAACTAGCAGGGAATGATCTTTCACATGGCTGCCGATCGTCTGAATGAGCTGCATGTATTCTCTCACAGAGCAGCCGTTCTCAAAATCAGGCTGCAGAGATTTTACTGGCATTTCATAGAATCATAGAATGGTTTGGGTTGGAAGGGACCTTAAAGATCATCTAGTTCCAACCCACCTGCCACAGGCAGGGACACCTTTCCACTAGACCAGGTTGCTCAAAGCACCATCCAATCTGGCCTTAAACACGGCCAGGGAGGGGGCAGCCATAACTTCTCTGGGCAACCTGTTCCAGTGTCTCACCACCCTCACAGGAAAGAATTTCTTCCTAATATCTGATCTAAACCTACCCTCCTTCAGTTTAAAACCATTCCCCCTCATCCTATCACTACATGCCCTTGGAAAAAGTTCCTCTCCTGCTTTCCTGTAGGCCCCCTTAAGGTACTGGAAGGCTGCTATAAGGTCTCCCCAGAGCCTTCTCTTCTCCAGGCTGAACAACCCCAACTCTCTCAGCCTGTCTTCATAGGAGAGGTGCTCTAGCCCTCTGATCATCTTCGTGGCCCTTCTCTGGACTCGTTCCAACAGCTCCATGTCCTTCTTATGTTGGGGGCCCCAGAGCTGGATGCAGTACTCCAGGTGGGGTATCACGAGAGCAGAACAGAGGGGCAGAATCACCTCCCTTGACCTGCAGGCCATGCTGCTTTTGATGTAGGCCAGGATACGGTTGGCCTTCTGGGCTGCAAGCGCAAATTGCCAGCTCATGTTGAGCTTCTCATCAACCATCACCCCCAAGTCCTTCTCCTTAGGGCTGCTCTCAATCCATTCTCTACCCAGCCTGCATTTGTGCTTGGGATTGCCTTGACCCACATGCAGGACCTTGTACTTGGCCTTGTTGAATTTCATGCTGTTCACATGGGCCCAGCTCTCAAGCCTGTCAAGGTCCCTCTGGATGGCATCCCTTCCCTTCAGCATGTGACCGCACCGCACAGCTTGGTGTCATCGGCAAACTTGCTGAGGGCGCACTGAATCCCACTGTCCATATCACCAACAAAGATGTTAAACAGGACTGGTCCCAATACCGACCCCTGCGGAACGCCACCCGTCACTGGTCTCCACTTGGACATCGAGCCCTTGACCGCAACTCTTTGAGTGCGACCATCCAGCCAATTCCTTATCCACCTAGTGGTCCATCTGTCAAGTCCATGTCTCTCCAATTTAGAGACAAGGATGTCATGCAGGACAGTGTCAAATGCTTTGCACAAGTCCAGGTAGATGACATCAGTCCCTCTTCTCTTTTCCACCAACATTGTAACCCCGTCATAGAAGGCCATCAAATTTGTCAGGCATGATTTGCCCTTAGTGAAGCCATGTTGGCTGTCTCAAATCACCTCCTTGATTTCCATGTGCCTCAGTATAGTTTCCAGGAGGGTCTGCTCCATGATCTTGCCAGGCAGAGGTAAGACTGACTGGCCTGTCATTCCCCGGGTCTTCCTTTTTTCCCTTCTTGAAAATGAGGGTTATGTTTCCCCTTTTCCAGTCAGTGGGAACTTCACCAGACTGCCACGACTACTCAAAGACGATGGATAGTAGCTTAGCAACTTCATCCGCCAATTCCCTCAGGACCCGTGGATGCACCTCATCAGGTCCCATGGACTTGTGCACCTTCAGGTTCCTTAGATGGTCTCGAACCTGATCTTCTCCTACAGTGGGCGGTTCTTCATCCTACCAGTCCCTGCCTCTGCCTTCTGCAACTTGGGTGGTGAGGCTAGCACACTTGTCGGTGATGACTGAGGCAAAAAAGTCTTTGAGTACCTCAGCCTTCTGTATATCCTGGGTAACCAGGTCTCCCGTTTCCTTCTGAAGAGGGCCCGCATTTTCCCTCATCTTCCTTTTATCACTGACATACCTGTAGAAGCATGTCTTGTTGCCCTTGACATCCCTGGCCAGATTTAATTCTATCAGGGCTTTAGCTTTCCTAACCTGGCCCCTGGCTGCTCAGACAATTTCCCTGTATTCCTCATTTTTTTGTTCACTATCCACATGCAGAGCCACAAAATTTCTATCATAATGTTTAAGGTTGAAAAGGTTCTTAGCATAATCACCACTAGAAGCATTGTTATCTATGAACCCAATTACAACAAGCTAGGGTAGCTGGCCAAGAAGCAAATTTTCCTGGTTACTGACATGACTGCCGACCTGTATGCTGAACACTCTCATGTCCATCCGGTCTACTGGGTATTTAGCATTGGCCATAAGTAATGCCTCAGTGTCCCATATGCACCCTAGGTGTTACCCGCACCTTCTTCACAAACAGCGAGGCATAGGTAATAACCAGCTTGCAGGCTCCTGCTGCCAGGGAGCTCATTAAACAAAAGCTCTCTCTGCTGTACCTAAGCTTAATTTTTACATCCACACCCTTCAACAAAAGCTTGTCTTGAAAGAATAGATTGCAGTGGAGGGATCCCTACAGCTGGATCCTCTTTCTCTGGGCCATCAGAGCCTAAACCTTTGATTACCGACGCCATTCAGAGTGATCACTTCCTCCTGCCTGGCTGTGTCTTTGTAGAACAGCCCCGTGGAGAAGTGCATGGACAGTGTGTCATGGCTGTAGTTGAGAAGCAACTCAATGAAGGTGTGGTAGGGGTAACAGTTGTTGCTCTGGCTTATCAGTCAGTTCCCCAGTGTAAAGGCCAGCTGGTTGAAAAGACAGGTCAGCAGGTAATTCATGAGGCCCATAGCCTCACTCTCACCAAGGTTGGACCCATCAGCTTTCACAATCTTGCAGCAAAGGTACAGCAGGGTGTTGTTCAGACCTATGTAGTCTTCCACATTCCCAGCTAAGAAAAAGTCCAGAGATGTAGACTCTACAATAGCAGAAAGTGGAGGCACATCAATAAGTGGAGGCTTTTCTCAATGCTGGTCTGTATCAGAGATACTTCAAACAAATCCAGCTCGGATTTGGTACATTCCTCTGAGCAGCCAGGAACAAAAGCCATCCCTTTTAAAATATATTTCCTTTTCTAGCAGTAGAATGGGCCGTCTTTCTCTGTGTTTTCTGTTTCTTTTCTGCCATTTGGCCTGGCTTTTGATTCTTTCTCTTCTTCTTGTCCTGATCAGACTATTTTCTGGCACCCTCCTTCTTTTTTCCTTTAAAGGTCTGGGGAAGGCCTTCCCTCCAGGGGTGTTACATGGGTCTCTCTATTTTAAGGGTTTTCTGTGAATATAAGAAAGTTCTGAGCCCTCCTGATTTGCCAGTGTTTTCAACTTGTCCATGACAATTTTAGAAACATGTCCAAACACAGTTTTTGCAATATCTCGAGCGACACCTAATGTGTGGCTTAACAATTTCCAAACCCCTTTTCAAAAGAGGGATGGCCTTTCTAAACAGGCTGTGGAATATACCTCTGACACTTGCCCCATACATCAGAGGAACTCCTTGAAACCCAGGGAGACCATTGCTGGTCTGGACTCTCATGTACAAAGATGGGTCCCCATAATTCTTCACCAGTACCATTTTAGCATGGTTTCTTAAAATATCAGAGACTTCTGGGGCCCAAGATGCAGCTTCACAGTCACCCCTGGAGAAGCCCCCAAAATATGTGCCAGATCCCCAGTTGTAGAAAATATGTAAGGCTTTTCAACCATTTTGAGTTTTATTTTCCTTATGATGGGGTCACAGACCAGGCCCACTACTGCAGAGTCAACAGCTGAAGCTTTGTTTTGGGGGTTAATAAGATGATTCATATATTCCATCAACATGGAGAGGGATGGATAATAGCCTTTCTGCAAAGTATACTGCCATTTCTTACTCTGTAGCGTTAGTTCAAAGATGGTGTCTTCGTCAAAGTTATTCCAGCTGTGTGAGTAACATATTTCTGCCAGCACCACCTCCCACTTCCCTGAGAGCTCCAGGGGCTTCACTAGCTGTAAGGTAAAGTTCAAGCTGGTTTTTAGTGGGAAGATTATAACTCTAGCATTGCTGGGTAGCATGATGCAGTAACCCCCATCTGCCATCTTTCTTTTTCCCCACACTTCAACTCCAGTTGGTAGATGACCTTAAGAGGCTTCTGTCTAACTGTTCCAATTACTGGGGCCAGCCACACCACTTCACCAGAAGCTGTTTCTTTCTTCGTTTCCCTTTTGCAGCAATGATCTTCTCAATTTTGTAGATTCTGTCCTCCTCAGGACTCAATGTTTGAAGTTCTTTAGGATAAAATGTTCCCTCTATTGCTTCGTGATCACAGTCTCTTTAGCGGTACACTAGCGTCTGTCCCCTTCTCACAATTTTAGCTACTGTGAAAAATTCATCTGTGCAACATCTGCTCATAACCTTTCTCAAATCTCCCTTTTGTGCTAGACATCCTGTCTTGGTCTCCCTTTTTGAGCAGAGGTGCAGATTCTTTAATTTTAAACACATCTTCCACATAAAATTTTCCAAACCACTGCAGAGTTTGAAGTGTTCACATCCACAGGCCTGGCTCTGATAGTCCTGTGGAAGCTATAATTACAACTCTTTATAAACTCAGAAAAAACATCAATGCAGTGAGAAGTGTTGCGTGCTGTAAAATATCTCCACATCTTGTTTTTGAGTGTCCTGTTAAAACACTCTACAGCAGAAACTTTTACTTCATTGTGGTGGGTTGACCTTGGCTGGCTGTCAGGTGCTTAACAACCCACTCTATCACTCCCTCTCCTCAACTGGACAAGGTGTAGAAAATATGACAAAAAGCTCGTGGATCGAGATAAGGACAGGGAGATCACTCAGCAATTACTGTCACAGGCAAAACAGACATGACTTTGTCACCGAAATCGGGAATAGAACTCCTTAATGCCAGGTTTTAGCATTAACGAGCAGGCATTACTTTATTCGGCCGAGGGACATGGGGGATCGCTCCACCTAACATGGCCACCGAGGGACAAAAGCACACTCATTATATACATTATAGAAAAATGAATATTCATACAATTCCCTAGAAAAGCCCGCCTATTCCAAGAAACCTTATGTATATGATAATACATTATGTAATTGTCTTTGCGCATGCGTACTAAATTGGGGAAGGGGTCTTGTGTGGTCTCTGGTGGTCGTAATCCCCCCATAGTTATGCTGTCTGCTGTATGACCTTGCTTCTGCGCAAGCGTGGTTGAGGCCTTTCTGTTGACACATGCAGGTGGCTCTGAGGAGAAAATACTGTTCTGGTTCTTACAGGATTTCTCTCTTCTCCTGGCATCAGAGCTGTGAATCAAGTCATTTAAGACACTACAAAGATGCTGTTCACAGTCTTGTTTATCTTTGGCCCTTCTTTGTAATTAGTGAGGAATTTAACAGAGACCTTGGATCCTCTAAGAATAAGCACAAGCAAGAGTCAGTGACGACTGTAACTCTAAGCGTTATCAGTCCCAGAAGCAGACACTGTCTGCCAAACATGCAGTTAGTTTCAGAAAGTGCAGTTATTGCATCTGAAAGGAAAATTACTGACAGGAAAGTTGATTCTGTCTAAAGGTTATACAGAGTAGGCCTTTTAGGGCCTGCTCTGAGGCCAACTTTTACTAAACCGTCTGGTATCAATTCTCTCCTTTGGAAGTAGTTAGATTTATTATCTCACTATTTCCACATATTTTTCTCAGTGATTCTCTTAACTTATGCATATCCCTATAATTATAATTATGACTACATAAACTATTCCCTCTAACAATGTGGCTAACCACCCCTTTAAAGACAATACACTTAATTCTTGAAGGATTTTGTTGAGCCAATTATTTTCTGCTGCATCCCTGATTGCCCTGCTGTCTTCTGCTACTTTCCTCATTTTGTCTAATTGCTCTTGCAGATTATTAGTGATGTTTGGGATGTGGATACAGCAGTGTTCTTTGTCTAACTTAAGATATCCACACAGTCCTTGTTCTTTGACTAATAGCAAATCTAAGGCCAGTCTATTTTGCAGTCATTTTAGTCTTGGCTTGGATCTGTTTATTAAACAATTTGGAGTGTCTTTTGAGTGGGTCTTGACAAAGATTCTACTTGCCAAGACAAATTTTCTATTAACATCCAATTTTCTAAATTCATTAGTCCTGGTAATAGAAAACTTCGCAATCTCCAATCAAGTTGTACTGCTGTGGAAGGTCCTGTCCAAGTATCAGGGTCTCTTTCTGTTTCAGTATCTCTTTTAATTCGTCCCCAGTATTGGGCTTTAATTGGACTCTCTTTCCATGTAGGACATAGGGTCAATAATCCTAAAGTCTAATTATTGTATTTAGTCGTAGTCGGGTAGAATCATAGAATTGTTAGGGTTGGAAAAGACCTAAAAGATCATCAAGTCCAACCGTCGACCCAATGCCACCATGCCCACTAAGCCATGTCCTGAAGCGCCACATCTAGATGTTTTCTGAACACCTCCAGGGATGGTGACTCCACCACCTCCCTGGGCAGCCTGTTCCAATGCCTAATGACTCTTTCAGTGAAGAAATTCTTCCTAAGATCAAGCCTGAACCTCCCCTGGCGTAACTTGAGGCCATTTCCTCTCATCCTATCGCTGGTTACCTGGGAGAAGAGACCGACCCCCACCTCACCACAACCTCCTATCAGGTAGTTGTAGAGGGTGATATGGTCTCCTTTCAGCCTCCTCTTCTGCAAACTAAACAACCCCAGTTCCCTCAGCCACTCCTCATAAGACTTGTATTCCAGACCCTTCACCAGCTTTGTTGCCCTTCTTTGGACACGCTCCAGCAGCTCAATGTCCTTCTTGGAGTGAGGGGCCCAGAACTGAACACAGTACTCGAGGTGCAGCCTCACCAGTGCTGAGTACAGGGGAACAATCACTTCCCTCGTCCTGCTGGCCACACTATTTCTGATACAAGCCAGGATGCCATTGGCCTTCTTGGCCGCCTGGGCACACTGCTGGCTCATATTCAGCCGGCTGTCCACCAGCACCCCCAGGTCTTTTTCTGCCAGGCAGCTTTCCAGACACTTTGCCCCAAGCTTGTAGCATTGCATGGGGTTGTTGTGACCGAAGTGCAGGACCCGGCACTTGGCCTTGTTGAACTTCATATAGTTAGCTTCAGCCCATCGATCCAGCCTGTCCAGATCTCTCTGCAGAGCCTTCCTACCCTCAGGCAGATCAACACTCCCACCCAACTTGGTGTCGTCTTCAAACTTACTGAGGGTGCACTCAATCCCCTCGTCCAGATCATCAAAGATATTCAACAGTATTGGCCCCAAGACTGAGCCCTGGGGGACACCACTGGTCACCGGCCACCAACTGGATTTAACTCCATTCACTACCACTCTCTGGGCTCGGCTGTCCAGCCAGTTTTTTACCCAGTGAACAGTACTCTTGTCCAAGCCACGAACTGCCAGCTTCTCCAGGAGAATGCTGTGGGAGACTGTGTCAAAGGTTTTACTGAAGTCTAAGTAGACCACATCCACAGCCTTTCCCTCATCCACTAGGTGGGTCACCTGGTCATAGAAGGAGATCAGGTTGCTCAGGCAGGACCTGCCCTTCATGAACCCATGCTGGCTGGGCCCGATCCCGTGGTCGTCCTGGACATGCCATGTGATCGTGCTCAGGATGATCTGCTCCATCACCTTCCCTGGCACCGAGGTCAGGCTGACAGGCCTGTAGTTCCCGGGATCCTCCTTACGGCCCTTCTTGTAGATGGGCATCACATTGGCCAGCCTCCAGTCGTCGGGGACCTCCCCGGTTAGCCAGGACTGCTGGTAAATGATGGAGAGCAGCTTGGCAAGCTCATCCGCCAGCTCCCTCAGTACCCTCAGGTGGATCCCATCCAACCCCATAGACTTGTTCACGTCTAGGTGGAGCAGCAGGTCGCTAACTGCTTCCTCCTGGATGATGGGGGGATTATTCTGTTCCCCATTCCTGTCATCCAGATCAGGGGGATGGGTACCCTGAGGATAACTGGTCTGACTGGTAAAGGCTGAGGCAAAGAAGGCATTAAGTATCTCTGCCTTTTCCTCATCCTTGGTGACAATATTTCACCCCACATCCAGTAAAGGGTGGAGATTCTCCTTGGTCCTCCTTTTGTTGTTAATGTATTTGTAAAAACATTTTTTGTTATCTTTTACGACAGTGGCCAGAGTGAGTTCTAGCTGGGCTTTTGCCTTTCTAATTTTCTCTCTGCATGCCCTGACAGCATCCTTGTAGTCTTCCCAAGTTGCCTGTCCCTTCTTCCAAAGGTGGTAAACTCTCTTCTTATTCCTGAGTTCTAGCCAAAGCTCTCTGTTCAGCCAGGCCGGTCTTCTTACCCACCGGCTCGTCTTACGGCACATTGGGACAGCCTGCTCCTGTGCCTTTAAGATTACCTCCTTGAAGAATGTCCAGCCTTCCTGGACCCCTTTGCCCTTCAGGACTGTCTCCCAAGGGATTCTCTCAACCAGCGTCCTGAACAGGCCAAAGTCCACCCTCCGGAAATCCAAGGGTAGTTCAATGTCCATTCAACATGACCCATGTCGTGTAACTTGGGGATGGAATCTCCTGTCTACAATTTCCATTTGAAAAATTTTGTTTCTTGCAATGTTCCATCATCATCAAAGTAGAATTTAGGATCGATATTTTACTATGATTTAAGACATTGGGGCACCTTCAATTAGCTCTGCTGATGTTATGAATGGGCTTCATGCCCCAATTAAAGCACCAATCTACTTTCCCCCTATATTTCCAATACCCTCCCAAAGGTGTGGTCCAAGTTTTGAGTTTCTTCCTAAGGTGAGTACATTCCAGAGGGGTGGTCACATTAGGTACCACGTTATCAGTAACACAAAGTCTCAATAATCCTGCAGCTTGTCCACCAGAGGCTGCTAATACAGTTTGCAAAAACTGAGCATTTAAGGGTCGCGATCCTCTGGGACACTGTTCTTCTGTACCCCTCTCGAATACTGTCCTGTTATCTCCTGATCTCCAATGAGTAGTGTCTTGCAAAACATCACTACCTTTTTGTCTACACCTATTCTCTCTGTCTAAATAATAGGAAGCGTTAGCCTGTTTAGGGGCTTCTGTGATATTATCATAGGCTTCCAATAAGGATGAATTAATTGGTATGATACCCCAGGTGATAGGCTGACTGGCCAAATGAGGAACTGGGATACATGCTGTAACACTAGTAAGATTTCCCAGGTAACAAGCAATAGGACAAGAGGAAATGGCCTCAAGTTGCGCCAGAGGAGGTTTAGATTGGATATCGGGAAAAATTTCTTCACTGAAAGGGTTATCAAGCATTGGAACAGGCTGCCCAGGGAAGTGGTGGAGTCACCATACTTGGAGGCATTTAAAAGACGAGTAGATGTGGTGCTTCGGGATATGGTTTAGTGGTGGACTTGGTAGTGTTAGGTTAATGGTTGGACTCGATGATCTTAAAGGTCCTTTCCAACCAAAACAATTCTATGATTCTATGATTGCACATTCTACCGAACCCTTGTATCAAAGTTAGAATTAAGTTTTCATCTATGTCTCTGTCAGCCTCTCCGTCTGTATCAACTTCTGCATTTCCTGACATCACTGCAAGAGATATAACCCAGAACTTTGTGATTCCCAAGTTAATCTTCAATGTAAAGGTCCGTCTTGTTTGACAATCCATTCTGGTGATGAGGCTGGTTTGATTCTGCTGTGATGTATCCATGGAGTGACTCCTGTTGCAAATACTCAGATAAAATAATCAAGATTTGATCATATAGAAGAGTCAGGTTTGAAATAGGTAACCATAGGCACACAGGTAACCATAGCCACTGTTAAGTTTGAAACAGGTAACCATAGGCACTGTTAGGTTTGAAATAGGTGACCAGAGAAACCTCGCCAGGAAGTTACTGGAGTTTTCTATGTTTTGTTTAAAAAACTAAGGAAACCGTCACGGACACCAGTTATTCTGCTTGGAAACCCCCCTTACCCTTCCCATTCTGATTTGAATATCAGGGAGAGTTTCCAATCAGTAGAGTAGAACTAATCAATGATTGTTTTAGAATAAGAATATTGATAAGGTTATAATTAATGGAACCAATTGTTGTAAAGGTTAAATTTAAGAGCGAGCATACTATGCATTTTTATGTAAAAGAACTTATGTAATAGTGACACAGTGTATAAAAACTGATGGATTTTAATGTTTGGGTGGACACGTATGGTGGAGCTATCCTCCGTGTCCCCAGTGCTGCAATAAAGAAGTGCCTGCTTATCTGCTTCGTGTGGATGAGTTTTCTTCCCCTTTGCTAACACTCCTTTGAGCTTGACAGCTGTGCAGGTGGTGAGTAAAATCTGGAAAGGTCCTTTCTACTTCTCCTTTAACAGTTCGTCTGCCCACGCCCTCAGGTATACCCAGTCTCCAGGTTGGTATTGATGCACAGGCATGTCAAGGGATGGTGCGCTCACAGTGATGTACCTGTGGAGAGAGGACAGAAACTTTCCTAGAGAGACAACATATTCTTTCAGGTAATGTTTCCCTATGATCTCAGGATTAACTTCTGTTTCTGTCTCCTGATAGGGTTTACTGTAAATGATTTCAAAAGGACTAACCTTTTCTTTAGTTCTAGGCTGAATGCGTATTCGTAGCAAAGCTAAGGGTAAAGCATCTGGCCACTTTATCTGAGCCTCTTGGCAAATTTTCCTCATCTGTCTCTTTAGGCTTTGATTCATTCTTTCTACTTGGCAACTTGATTGAGGTCTCCATGGGGTATGGAGATCCCATTTTACCCCTAACACTTTAGCCAAATTTTGAACAGCCTCTGCTATGAAGTATGGGCCCCTATCTGAAGATAGTCCTATAGGTACCCCAAATCTTGGTATTATTTCCTTAAGCAATATTTTTGCTACTTCTTTTGCCTTGTTGGTGTGACAAGGGAAAGCTTCCAGCCAGCCTGAAAAAGTATCTATCGTTACTAAAAGATACCGATAACCATTTTGCCACAGTAATTCGGAAAAGTCTATTTGCCAATAGTCTTCTGGATTGTTTCTTCTTTTTGTCAACCCTAGTACAGGTCTTCGGGGTAAGTGAGGATTGTTCTTCAAGCATAACTCGCATTTCTTCGCTATGCTTTTGGCTATCTCAGTCATTCGTTCACTTAGCACTTGTGTTTTCAGTGCCTCCACCATTGTCTCAGTTCCCCAGTGAGTTTCCTGATGTTGTCTATTAGACAATTTATGGATAATTTCCTGTGTAACTATTACTTGATGTGAAGGAGTCACCCATCACCCTTCTTCGTTTTTATTTGCCTTCAGTAGATTAGCCAATTCATAATCTTCTGGTGTATACTGTTGTCCTGGTTTGGCCTAAACCAGGCCAATTTTCCTTTCAGTGATTTTTACTTTCAGCAATTTTTACTTTCAGCTAAGTCTCTTCTAAGTAACTGCACTTTCTGAAAGGAACTGCATGTTTTCAGACAGTGTCTGCTTCCAGGACTGATAACACTCAAAGTTTATAGTTATCACTAAGGCACCAGTAGGGATGTTATGCAGAAAGTCTCTTGCTGTACTTATTCTTAGAGAAGCCAAGGTCACTGCTAAATTCCTCACTGATTACGAGTGAAGAGCCGCAGAAGGGTCGCACCTGCAGGGAGGAGCGGACAGGACAGGTGACCCAAAATTGACCAACGAAGGTATTCCATCCCATACACGTCATTCTCAGTATAAAGCGGGGGGATCACGAGGGTCTCAACCCTTCTCACCCTTCTTCTACGGCCAGTGTCTGAAGAGGACTCTGTCCATTTTCCTTCTGCCCCCGATCCCGATTTGTGCATCCCTGAATCCAGTCCCTCTCCGTTGCTGGGCCCGGTCTGGGCCTTCCCGGAGCCTGCCCTGCAGTGCCGGTGGTGATGTGATAGTCATCGGGGGAGCTCGATCTTGGTTTTGTATATATTTAATGATTTCCATTATTATTATTATACTCTTTTTCATTATTATAGTTTATTAAAACTGTTTTAACTTTCCAACCTGTAAGTCTCTCTCCCTTTTCCCTTTCCCTTCTGGGGTGGGGGAGGGTTAATAGAGAGCATCTGCCACAGGTTTAATAGCCAGCCCAGCCTTAAACCATGACAGATTTTTTGGCGCCCAACGTGGGGCTCGAGAGAAGCTCCGACAGGTTGCTCTGATAAGTCAAATCCCACCTCCGGCTGGAGGAGACCTGGAGAGCTCACCTGAGAGAGTATCAGATTTCTTCCTTGAGGTTCACGAGGGGTTGGAAATTAAAACAGATAGCTAACATGATAATGTCACTTTTGAGCACAGTGTTATCTCGTCTCTTTATAGAGTTTCTTTCACAGCTGACTATTGCAATGCTGCCTTACCTGCCATATGCACTGTGTTATTGCTTGCCTCTTATTAATGTTCACGTGCGGTTTAGCAGTGGGCGCTGGTCAAAATGCATCGTTTTGTTATGGGGTTTGATACTGATTTATTCCGTGATAAACTGAGCTGTTACTATTCTGATTTCTCATCTCTATACCACAATGATGGGCAGCTTTAACCGCGAATCAGTAGCAGAGAATTCATCTACCTACCCCGCGCGCCATCTAGCGGATTTCGTTAATGATTACACTTTCAATTTTACTTCGGGAAATAGTACCTTCCCCTTTTCTGCCAAGCTGATTCCGCTAGATTTTGCGAATTTCGGATGGGGCTGTCTAGGTGGCATGTTTTTATTATCGGTTGTCCTGAATGTGTTTCAAGTGTGGTATAAAATTAAATATCGGTGCAGGTGCAGGTGTAGGTGTTATGCAGCCACCTCAGCTCCTACAGCGCATGCTGCCGCTACAGCCACTACAGCCACTCAAACCCCGTCAATATGCACCGCAGCTGCTACATCCCCCAAGACAGCAGCTGCATCTACTCAAACCTTGGCAGCCTACACCGTAGCCGCTGCACCTCCCACGACAGCCACTGCGTCTACTCAAAGCTCGGCAGTCTGCACCGTAGCGACTGCAGCCCCCAAGAGAGCAGCTGTATCTACTCAAACCCTGGCAGCCTGCACCGCAGCTGCTACAACCCCCAAGACAGCCACTGCATCTACTCAAACTCCGAAAACAGGCACTGTGGTCACTGAAACTCCAACAACGGGCACTGCAGCTACTCCAGTTCCAACGACAGATCCTGCAGTCACTGCAACTCCAACAATCGGCACTGTAGTTACTTTAACCTCAACGATGGGTATTACAGCTACACCAACCCCAGTGTCTGCCACAGTGATTCTACCCCCTATCTGCTACTGATGCTCAGTGCAGATGCAAGTGCTCTATGCCTACTTCAGGACGAGAGGACCAATCCATGCTGGCACCAATCGCCACCATAACCAGGAAGAAATACCAAAAGAAATCAGCTCATGAAGCGACAGATGATGATGCAGAGCCTTCTAAGGCAGAGCCATCACCTGACACAGGTGAGGGCCCTTCTCAGGCAGTCAGGGCCTGATGCAGATGAGGGCCTTCTTGGTCGTCTTTTTAAAGCAGACCCATCACAGAAGAAAGGTCCTTGCAATTATTACCTGGTTGCTTCGATGCTGGGATAATGGGGCGGATAGCATGGACTTGGATGGTAGAAAAGCCAGACAGTTGGGATCCCGGTCTAGAGATGGTGGTATTGATAAGGCACTTGCAAAAAAGCCAAACACTATCAGTCTCTGGAGGTGACCCTTGTCAGCCGTAAAGAGGAGGTATCCCTTTAAAGATGATGTTCTGAGCCACATAAGCAAATGGACCACTATAGAAAAAGGTATTAACTACCTTGCAGAATTAGCTGCGCGAGAGATCATTTATAGAGACCCACGGGAAATTGTAGTTCCTGTAAATCCTGATGAAGTGGAATGCAACCGATCCATGTTCCGGAAGGTTGTGAAGAGTGCTCCACCGACATATACCCCTACATTGTCAATATGGGTCTGGGGAGAATATGCTATGGCACCATCTACTGCAGGTAAAATGGCTAACTGTATGCGACAGTATGAAGATAGTATTTCTTCCCCACTGCAGGCCTGCATCTCGGCTGTGGAAAAACTGACTAAGGAAAACAAGGACTCATTTAAACAACTGTTAGACAAACTGTCCAGGATAGAGAATAAACTTGACTCTCTACCTACACAGGCCCGCGTGGCAGCCGTTAGGAGAAAACTCACTCCTACAGGACTGGCTCAAAGGAAATGGAACACGTCACGAGGTATCCTGTGGTTTGCCCTGCGTGGTTATGGGGAGGACATGAGCAGATGGCATGGACAACCTACCAGTACCCTACAGGCACGAGTACGTGAGTTGCAAGCTAAAAGGAATACCAGAGAGAATTTTCCTAGGAGGATGGCTGCTCCAGTTACCAATGAGCAAGACTCCAGGCAGGGTAGATGGGCCTCATATCCCTATTTCCCAAATGTGAATAAGGGGAATGAAGGTCCAATCCCCGTGAGCAACACAAATCCATTCCTTAATTACGGGGGCCCTGCCTCCAACCAGGTGGAGGAGAGGGACAATCGAATTTATTGGACTGTGTGGATTCGATGGCCTGGCACATTAGAACCACAAAAGTATCGAGCCCTGGTAGACACTGGTGCACAGTGCACCCTAATGCCGTGGGATCATAAAGGGACAGAATCTATCAGTATTTCTGGAGTAACAGGGGGATCTCAAGAGTTATCTGTATTGGAGGCCGAAGTGAGCCTAACTGAAAATGAATGGAAAAAGCACCCCATTGTGACTGGTCCAGATGCTCCATGCATCCTTGGCATAGACTACCTCAAGAGAGGGTATTTTAAGGACCCAAAAGAGTATAGATGGGCCTTTGGTATAGCAGCTGTGGAGACTGAGGACATTCAACAGCTGTCTACCTTGCCTGGCCTCTCAGAGGATCCTTCTGTTGTGGGGTTGCTGAAGGTTGAAGAACAACAGGTGCCAATTGCTACTACCACGGTGCACCGATGACAATATCGCACCAATCGAGACTCCCTGATCCCCATTCATAAACTGATTAGACAATTAGAAAATCAAGGAGTGATTAGCAAGACTCGCTCGCCCTTTAATAGTCCTATATGGCCAGTGCGAATGTCTAATGAAAAATGGAGATTAACTGTAGACTATCGTGGCCTAAATGAAGTTACGCCACTGCTGAGTGCTGCCGTGCTAGACATGCTAGAACTTCAATACGAACTGGAGTCAAAGGCAGCCAAGTGGTACGCCACCATGGACATTGCTAACGCATTTTTCTCTATTCCCTTGGCACCAAAGTGCAGGCCACAGTTTGCTTTTACCTGGAGAGGTATCCAGTATACCTGGAATCAACTGCCCCGGGGTGGAAACACAGTCCTACTATTTGCCATGGACTGATCCAGACTGCACTAGAAAAGGGTGAAGCTCCAGCATATTTGCAATATATTGATGACATCATTGTATGGGGTGATACAGCAGCAGAAGTTTTTGAGAAAGGGGAGAATATAATCTAAATTCTTCTGAAAGCTGGTTTTGCCACAAAAAGAGGCAAGGTCAAGGGACCTGCCTGGGAGATACAGTTTCTAGGGATTAAATGGCAAGATGGGCGTCGCCAAATCCCGACAGAGGTAATCAACAAAATAACAGCTATGTCCCCACCAACTAACAAAAAGGAAACACAAGCCTTCTTAGGCGTTGTGGGTTTCTGGAGAATGCATATTCCAGATTACAGCCAGATTGTACGCCCTCTTATCAGGTGACCAGAAAGAAAAATGATTTTCAGTGGGGCCCTGAACAACGACAGGCTTTTGAACAGATTAAACAAGAGATTGTGCATGCAGTAGCCCTTGGACCAGTCCGTACGGGACAAGATGTTAAAAATGTGCTCTACACCGCAGCCGGGGACAATGGTCCTACCTGGAGCCTCTGGCAGAAAGTACCAGAGGAGACTCGAGGTCGACCCCTAGGATTTTGGAGTCGAGGATACAAGGGCTCTGAGGCCAATTACACCCCAACTGAAAAAGAGATACTGGCAGCATATGAAGGAGTTAGAGCTGCTTCAGAGGTAATCGGTACTGAAGCACAGCTTCTCCTGGCACCCCGATTACCAGTACTAGGCTGGATGTTCAAGGGTAAGGTTCCTACTACTCATCATGCAACTGATGCTACATGGAGTAAATGGATTGCATTAATTACACAGAGGGCTCGAATAGGGAACCCTAATCGCCCAGGAATCTTAGAAGTGATCATGGATTGGCCAGAAGGCAAAGACTTCGGAATGCCACCAGAAGAGGACGTGACATGTGCTGAAGAAGCCCCACCGTATAATGAACTACCAGAGGATGAGAAGCAGTATGCCCTGTTCACCGATGGATCCTGCCGTCTTGTAGGAAAGCATCGGAAGTGGAAAGCTGCTGTATGGAGTCCTATACAACAGGTCACAGAAGCCACAGAAGGACAAGGTGAATCAAGTCAATTCGCAGAGGTGAAAGCCATCCAGCTGGCTTTAGACATTGCTGAATGAGGAAAGTGGCCAAGGCTGTATCTTTATACTGACTCATGGATGGTAGCAAATGCCTTGTGGGGGTGGTTAAAGCAGTGGAAGCGAAGCAACTGGCAGCGTAAAGGTAAACCTATTTGGTCTGCTGAATTGTGGCAAGATATTACTTTGCTGCCCAGCTAGAGAAACTAGTCGTGAAGGTACGTCATGTAGATGCTCACGTACCTAAAAGTCGGGCAACTGAGGAATATTGAAACAACCAACAAGCGGATCAAGCTGCTAAAGTGTTCCAAATAGATTTGGACTGGGAACATAGAAGGTGAACTATTTTTAGCTCGGTGGGCTCATGACACTTCAGGTCATCAAGGGAGAGATGCAACATACAGATGGGCTCGTGACCGAGGGGTGGACTTAACCATGGACTCTATTGCACAGGTTATCCATGACTGTGAAAAGTGTGCCGCAATTAAGCAAGCCAAACGGTTAAAACCTTTGTGGTATGGGGGACGGTGGTTGAAATATAAATATGGGGAGGCCTGGCAGATTGACTATATCACACTTCCTCAAACCTGCCAGGGTAAACGCTATGTGCTTACCATGGTGGAGGCGACCACCGGATGGTTGGAAACATACTCTGTGCCCCATGCCACTGCCCGGAACACTATTCTGGGCCTCGAAAAGCAGATGTTGTGGCGACACGGCACGCCAGAGAGAATTGAGTCGGACAATGGGACTCAATTCAAAAACAGTCTCATAGACAACTGGGCCAAAGAGCATGGCATCGAATGGGTATATCACATCCCCTATCATGCACCAGCATCTGGGAAAATTGAACAGTATAATGGGCTGTTAAAAACTACCCTAAAAGCAATGGGGGGTGGAACCTTTAAAAACTGGGATAAGCATTTGGCACAAGCTACCTGGTTAGTTAACACCAGGGGATCTATATCAATCGAGCTGGCCCTGCTCAGTCAGACCTTTTACATACAGTAGATGGGGATAAAGTCCCTGTGGGGCATGAAAGGCATTTGTTGGGTAAAACTGGGTTCTTCCTGCTACAGGCAAAGGTAAACCCATTCATGGGATTGCTTTCGCTCAAGGGCCAGGATGTACTTGGTGGGTGATGCTGCAGGATGGTGAAGTCCGATGTGTCCCTGAAGGTGATCTGATCTTGGGTGAGAATACTTAATTCTGAACTGCATGATGTTAATTGCTGCATAATACTAACAGTGTTCATAAGTGTCTTTCAGGTTGAAGCAGTGGTGATGAGACCGGAGCTAGCTTCATCAAGTGGCGTCCAGTAAACTCCTCGAGACTCCTCGAGACTGACATCTTTAACCTGCATCCTGTGGGCATGAACCGTGACAAAACTCATACCATCACTCCTGCCTGGAGAGACTGCTATGCCAGATGGAAACCCACAATCCTGAACTAAATGAACTTAATGAACTTTTTGTATAGAGATGTCACGGTTTAAAGCTGGGCTGGCTATTAAACCTGCGGCAGATGCCCTCTGTTATCCCCCCCCTCCCCCCAGAGGGAAAGGGAAAGGGAAAAGGGAGAGAGACTTCTGGGTTGGAAAATTAAAACAGTTTTAATAAACTATAATAATGAAAAAAAAGTATAATAATAATAATAGAAATAATCAAATATATACAAATATATATACAAAACCAAGATTGAGCTCCCCTGAAGTCAGCCACGTCACCACCGGCACTGCAGGGCAGGCTCCGGGAAGGCCCAGCCTGGGCCTAGCGATGGTCGAGAGCTGGATTCAGGAATGCACGGATCGGGATCGGGGGCAGCAGGAAAACAGACGGAGTCCTCCCTGGACACCGGCCATAGCAGAAAGAGAGCAAGACCCTCGTGATCCCCCCGCTTTATACTGAGAATGACGTGTATGGGATGGAATACCCTCGTTGGTCAATTTTGGGTCACCTGCCCTGTCTGCTCCCCCCTGCAGCTGCGACCCCCCTTCGGCTCTTCACTCGTAAGCAGTGAGGAATTCAGCAGTGACCTTGGTTTCTCTAAGAATAAGTACAGCAAGAGCATTTCTGCACAACATCCCTACCGGTGCCTCAGCGATAACTACAAACTTCGAGCATTATCAGTCCTGGAAGCAGACACTGTCTGCAAAACATGCAGTTACTTTCAGAAAGTGCAGTTACTTAGAGGAGACTTAGCTGAAAGCAAAAATCACCGAAAGGAAAATCGGCCTGGTTTAGGCCAAACCAGGACATTCCACCCCTTATTCCATACCATTCACGTCATACTCAGATCACCACTACCTTTTCATTTTCAAATATATACAGATAACATTAGTTTATGATTCATCTCTATACAAAAAAAAAAAAAAGTTCATCAAGTTCATTTAGTTCAGGATTGTGGGTTTCCATCTGGCTAGGAGTCTCCCAGGGTAGGAAAGATGGTATGAGCTTTGTCACAGTTCGTGCCCACGGGTTGCAGGTTAAAGATGTCAGTCTCGAGGAGGTTACTGGATGCCACTTGCAGCTAGCTCCGGTCTCATCACCACTGCTTCAACCTGAAAGACACTTATGAACACTGTTAGTATTATGCAGCAATTAACACCATGCAGTTCAGAAATAAGTATTCTCACCCAAGATCAGATCACCTTCAGGGACACATCGGACTTCACCATCCTGCAGCATCACCCACCAAGTACATCCAGGTCCTTGAGCAAAAGCAATCCCATGAATGGGTTTACCTTTGCCCATAGCAGGAAGAACCCAAACAGTTTTTCCCAACAGATTCCTTTCATGCACCACAGGGACTTTATCCCCTTCTACTGTATGTAAAAGGTCTGACTGAGCAGGGCCAGCTCGGTTGATAGATCCCCTGGTGTTGACTAGCCAGGTAGCTTGTGCCAAATGCTTATCCCAGTTTTTAAAGGTTCCACCTCCCATTGCTTTTAGGGTAGTTTTTAACAGCCCATTATACCGCTCAACTTTCCCAGATGCTGGTGCATGATAGGGGATGTGATATACCCACTCAATGCCATGCTCTTTGGCCCAGTTATCTATGAGACTGTTTTTGAAATGAGTCCCATTGTCCGACTCAATTCTCTCTGGCGTGCCATGTCGCCACAAGATTTGCTTTTCAAGGCCCAGGATAGTGTTCCGGGCAGTGGCATGGGGCACAGAGTATGTTTCCAACCATCCGGTGGTCGCCTCCACCATGGTAAGCACATAGCGTTTACCCTGGCGGGTTTGAGGGAGTGTGATGTAGTCAATTTGCCAGGCCTCCCCATATTTATATTTCAACCACCGTCCCCCATACCACAAAGGTTTTAACCGTTTGTCTTGTTTAATTGCGGCGCATGTTTCACAATCATGGATAACCTGTGCAATAGAGTCCATGGTTAAGTCCACCCCTCGGTCACGAGCCCATCTGTATGTTGCATCTCTCCCTTGATGACCTGAAGTGTCATGAGCCCACCGAGCTAAAAATAGTTCACCTTTATGTTCCCAGTCCAAATCTATTTGGAACACTTTAGCAGCCTGATCTGCTTGTTGGTTGTTTCGATGTTCCTCAGTTGCCCGACTTTTAGGTACGTGAGCATCTACATGACGTACCTTCACGACTAGTTTCTCTAGCCGAGCAGCAATATCTTGCCACAATTCAGCAGCCCAAATAGGTTTACCTTTACGCTGCCAGTTGCTTCGCTTCCACTGTTTTAACCACCCCCACAAGGCATTTGCCACCATCCATGAGTCAGTATAAAGATACAGCCTTGGCCACTTTTCTCGTTCAGCAATGTCTAAAGCCAGCTGGATGGCTTTTACCTCTGCGAATTGACTTGATTCACCTTGTCCTTCTGTGGCTTCTGTGACTCATCGTATGGGACTCCATACTCCAGCTTTCCACTTCCGATGCTTTCCTACAAGACGGCAGGATCCATCGGTGAACAGGACATACTGCTTCTCATCCTCTGGTAGTTCATTATACGGTGGGGCCTCTTCAGCACATGTCACCTCCTTTTCTGGTGGCATTCCGAAGTCTTTGCCTTCTGGCCAGTCCATGATCACTTCTAAGATTCCTGGGCAATTAGGGTTTCCTATTCGAGCCCTCTGTGTAATTAATGCAATCCATTTACTCCATGTAGCATCAGTTGCATGATGAGTAGTAGGAACCTTACCCTTGAACATCCAGCCTAGTACTGGTAATCGGGGTGCCAGGAGAAGCTGTGCTTCAGTACCAATTACCTCTGAGGCAGCTCTAACTCCTTCATATGCTGCCAG